>NC_069499.1:1403193835-1403493835 GCF_027579735.1 Bombina bombina | reverse complement strand
CAGTGTCTGAGTTTGCAAGATATCGCCTGTATTTTCTGGCAGTTTTCATACAGCTGAGGAGCTTTTGAGAGGAATGGGTCAATCCAATTTTTAAAGAATATGAGCCATTCTTGTAACGCTCTTAAAGGAACATGAAACCCCAAAAAATTATTTCATGATTCAGATAGAGAATACAATTTTAAACATCTTTCCAATTTACTTCTGTTATTTAATTTGCTTCCATCTCTTGTTATCCTTTGCTGAAAGGTTTATCGAGGCAAGCTCAGGGGCAGCAGAGAACCTAAGTTCTAGCTGTTGATTGATGGCTTCATATATATATTGATTGTGATTGGCTCACCTATGTGTTCAGTTAGAAGCCAGTAGTGCATTGCTGCTCCTTTAACAAATGATACCAAGAGAATAAAACAGATTAGATAATAGAAGTAAATTAGAAAGGTGTTTAAAATTATATTCTCTATCTAAATCATGAAATAATTTTTTGGGGTTTCATGTCCCTTTAAGCCACAGTCCCAGATATTTGATTTTTCTCACTCCTCAAGGTTGGTGCAGTGTGAAGAATGGATGTTATGCACAGGGCGGAATGGCTTATGTTCGCATGGTACTCCAAGAGCATGAGGCACACACACACTTGCACACACACATGCACACACATACACACATGCTCATGCACACACACACATGCTCATGCACACACACACAGACACCCACGCACATACACTCGCACACACTCACACACACACACATGCTCATACTCACACACATGCACACACAGACACCCACGCACATACACTCGCACACACACTCACACACATGCACACTCATACACACACACATGCACAAACAGACACCCACTCACATACACTCGCGCACACACTCACACACATGTAAGCACACGCACGCACACAAACACATGCACACGCATACACACATGCTCATACTCACACATGCACACACAGACACCCACACACATACACACTCACACACATGCACATACACACTCACACACACATGCACACACAGACACCCACGCACATACACTCACACTCACACACATGCACATGCATACACACACAGACACCTATGCACATACACTCGCACACACACTGACACACATGTAAGCACACGCACACACACACATGCACACGCATACACACACACATGCACACGCATACACACATGCTCATACTCACATACACACACAGACACCCACGTACATACACTCGCACACACACTCACACACATGCACACACATACACACATGCTCATGCACACACACATGCACACGCATATTCACATGCTCATGCACACACACACACTCACACACACATGCACACACAGACACCCACGCACATACACTCGCACACATGTAAGCGCACGCACACACACACATGCATACGCATACACACATGCTCATGCACACACACATGCACACGCATACTCACATGCTCATGCACACACACTTACACACACATGCACACACAGACACCCACGCACATACACTCGCACACACACTCACACACATGTAAGCGCACGCACGCACACACACATGCACACGCATACACACATGCTCATGCACACACACACACTCACACACGCATGCACAGACACCCATGCACATACACTAGCACACACCCTCACACACATGTAAGCGCACGCACACATGTATTGTATTTATCATCAAATCTCTATTAATCTATTTGAAGTGTTTATAGCTCTTAATGAATTATACATTTTTGTGTGTACATATATATATATATATATATATATATATATATATATATATATATATATATATATATATATATATATATATATATATATATATATATATATATATAAAATTAAATACCAACTAGAGCACTGTCCTCCAGCCTCCCCAACAGGCCCGGTTTTCTGGATTACCTTAGAAGAGAGCAGGTAAAATAACCATGTTTACTAATCAGTTGATTATTTCACCTGTGCTCTAGTTCAGATATCCTCAAAATCTGGCCTGTTAGGGAGGCCTTAGGGCAGGTTTGAAAACCAGTGAACTAGAGTATCTGGGTTCTGATTTAAATGTTTAAAATGGCAATCTCTTTTAAGAGGTTTTTTTGTACAAAACTTAATTTTGCACTTAAATTTGCTTTTAAATAGCATAACCTTCTGGATACCATAAAGAACTGAAGTGCATAATATATAAATAAAAATCAGCGCCACACTGTGCTCTAATGTAAGGTGACATATCCAGTTTTAGAGCTTCTGTGCTTGCTGTATCTTTTGACAACTCATATTAAAGGGACCATCTTGTTAAGAAGTAAAATGGTTTAAGTTTAGCTAGAATGTCCACTTAAAACACATTACTTGTTGGTCATTCTTATATCTGCTGTGATTATATAATTATATACACATTTACTACATCCTAAGGGATAGATTATAAGTGAAGTACAAATACTTTAGCGCTGTTGAGTGCTCTAGCTGCTCAAGGTAAGTCAATAGTGCTCCCATGTTAACACTCGAGTAAAAGACTCAGCACGCTAACATATGGAGGTCAGATAATTCTAAAAAGTTAAAGGGGAAGAAATGGGTCTAATAACAGGGCAAATTCAATTTCTCACCCATGCTTGGACAAAATTTTGAACATCAGGTAATTTAGCCATTTTTTTGTGACACAGAACTGATAATGCCAAAATCTGACCCTTTAAAGAACTAGCCGATTATTCCTTATCTAGTCCATCTTGAACACATTGAACAAAGGCAGCTGCCTTTACAGGATCCTATGGAACGCGAGTCAAATGAAACAGTTCCATGGAGGTCTGGTGTTCATGCAGATTTCTGATTTCAGTTGGGCATTTTGGTCTGTTTATTTTAGACTGAGAAGATCCTGGTTTTCATGAAGGTTTGGAGGATTCAGAGTCCTGGTTGGAGGGGGACTTTTGATCTCTAGAGGAGCGAAAGGAACAAAAGCGATTTGTTTGTTTGTATTTTCCCTTTTCCCCCTTGACAGCTTTGATAATAAAATCCAATTTGTACCCAAAAAGCATCTTCCCTTAAAAAGATACTGATAATAGCCTATTCTTAGAAACCATGTCAGATGGCCAAGATTTAAGCCATAAAACTCTCCTTAAGAAAACAGCAATAGAAAAATGTTTTATATCAATTATGACGATGTCAAAAGACCATTTTAAGGACCTTAATGCAGTTGGTAATATACTTAGATTGATCAGAAAGCCTCTGAGAAAGAGAATGACACCAGAAGGACGCAGCAGCATCCATACAAGTGATTGCTACTGTAGGTCTAAGCTGAATAGCTGAGTGGGAGAATAATTTTCTAAGCAAGGACTCAGATTTGTGAACCATTGGATCCCTAAAAGAAGAACTATTCTCCATAGGAATAATAATGCATCTAGCTCAGGAACTAATTCCCAGGTTGTTAAATTCTTCTTTGAAAGTGGATACATTGTTTTTTAACTTGTTTGAAGGTGCAACAGGTATGCCTGTTTTCTTCTATTCTTTGATGAAGTAATGAAGTGCAGCACCTCTCTCCTGTGCAGGCTGACAGGGGTTACTGCCAAGCCCCTCCACAATCTGTTACACACAGCAAAGTCCAGCAACACCAAAAGTTTCAATCATAAAAGACCTTTATTCTTCATCCGCTTCTTCACCATTTATTCTTCACCATTCTTTGGCTATATAGTCTGTAACAAAGTCTGGTGCTTCAAAAGTCTTAGGTTCTTTAGGACGGAGCTTTAAAAGTTGATTCAAGTTATTTACAGTTTTGAAATCCTCTGGATTCAGTTCTAATAGTTCCAAGGTATTTAAAACTTCCTGAAGTAGGAAGCAGATATGGTCCACTTTAAATATATACATGGAATCAGTCTCAGGCTCAGATATAGGATCAAGGTCGTCAGAGGAGACTTCAAACTCAGAACACTCAGACAGAGATTCAGTCGAGCCAGAGCTTTGTAAGGTTGGTGGTAACTGAGCTTTGGGGATAGGACCCTGAGTATTATAAGTAGTGTAAAGGAAATGCTCCTGATTTTTGCTTACGCTTACTTGGTTTGGGGATAGCCGCTTAAATCTCTGTCATAGTCTTATGAAAACTAGATATAAACTATGGAGAAAAGTAAGTGGAATCCCCCTGGGCCACAAAAACAGACATGGGCACTAATTGTCTGCCAGGTATCATACTGATTGGATTATGTCTTGCGAATTGGAGATGTGGGACACTATTAGTACATAACTGGTTCATTTGGTCCATTGGAAAACTTTTGCATAATAAACAGGGAAATGAACTGAAGAAAGTTTTAGGGCTACAGTATGTACCCTAGTAGTCCCTTTTAATGGATCGGTCAAATCAAGTGGGGGTACAGACATGACAATGAAATAATAAGCAAAACTGCAGGTAATTGGAAATAAAGATATATTTCAAAATATTATCAGTGCATTTGCACAAAATACAACAAAAAGCCTATAAAAAAAAAACACCTCAAAACCCAAGAAAATAGTGGAAAAAAAAAGAATTTCCCTTACAAAAAACATTTTTATTACCCACCCCCTATGCAACTCTTATAAGTACTCCCCCACCACCTGGACGTATAAAGGGTTAAAACTAGACCCAGATAGCTTGTAAGGTCTGGAGACAGGCCCAGGGTAAATTTTCAGTCACTTGGAGATCGGGTTAGGGCAGGGGTCAAGTCCTACAAAAATAAAGTGTGGGAACTCACCAAGACTTCCACCCCCCTCACAATTAATATTGTTTATATAAATATATATATATATATATATATATATATATATATATATATATATATATATATATATATATATATACATACATACTTCTGTTCGTTCTTGGTATACTGCTTCTCTTTCTGTTTTGCATATGTAAATATGACCCTGGGGATAGTCTCCCTAAGGGTGATGGAGGAAACCAGACGTGCACTCCTTGCCTAATGGGTTTAGAGGGATATGGCTGTACCTCAGTGATGAGGCCCAAAGGAGGCTGAAATGATCATCTGGGGTTGTCATGATCCTTGTTCAGAGAAGAATTGCCTGGTATTTCAGGGTTGGACTGACCATGTTGGCGGGATCAGACTGATATACTTCAGGAAAGTTTTCCTCTGTGAAAAGCACAATTGGGCAGAAAGAATCTACTCCCTGGTGACAACCGGGCCATAGAACAAGCTATTGATGCTGCTGTTTGTTCCTGGCAGACTGCTTCTCTTTCTGTTTTGCATATGTCGATATGTCCCTGGGGATAGTCTTCCTAAGGGTGATGGGGGAAACCAGATGTGGACTCCTTGCCCAATCTGCTTAGAGGGATATGGCTGCACCTCACTGACGAGGCCCAAAGGAGGCCGAAACGATCATCTAGGGTTGTCATGTTCCTTGTGCAGAGGAGAATAGCCTGGTATTTTGGGGCTGGACTGACCATGTTGGCGGGATCAGACTGATATACTTCAGGAAAGTTTTTCTCTGTGAAAGGCACAATTGGGCAGAAAAAGCTACTCCCAGGTGGCAACCAGGACATAGAACAAGCTATTGATGCTTTTGTTCATTCCTGGCAGACTGCTTCTCTTTCTGTTTTTTATATATATATATATATATATATATATATATATATATATATATATATATATATATATATATATATATATATATATATATATATATATATATATATATATATATATATATGTAGAAATAGCAAGTTTCCCAGCACTCCGACCTTGGTTATGTGTCAAACACCTGGGGGCAATCCTTAGGATTAATATTCAATTTGTAGTATTTGTATATTATTCATACACTTTGGTTAATTAAAGCAAATGAAATCCAATGAACTGTTGAATGGTTGCCTTTGGGTCTGAGAATTCTCCTCTGTCACAGAGTCTCACCCACTTAAGGTGCAATTGTCCTATTTCTGCTGAGGGTAGCTAAATAAACCTAGAGCAAGCCACACAAAAATGTAAGCACCATATGTTCCACACGGTGCAGGATGATCACACAGCAGGACCACAGACAGGCTTGCATTTAGTGTGTTGTAGGAAGTGTTACTGCCCATTACTAGAGGATCTCACTATCTCTCTTAAAAGACTGTGCTCCAGCTGCTCCCACCAGCAACAACAGTGTTTACTGTAGCATTTCTATTCTCTGTCCAGAGGGAACTTAGTTCCTCCTGCAAAAAAAGTGCAGGAACCATATGTTCCCGCTGGACTTGACCCTTGGGTTAGAGAAAGAGAAAGGGCACCAAAGGGGGGGGGGGGGCAGAGCCTAAGTCCAGAACAGTGTACAAGCTAAGGCTTGTGAGTAAAAACACTAAAAAAGGAAAAGCTGGGCCCAAAGAGATAATCAATATGGGTGTATAATGGCCAAAAAACAACACATAGTACTGTAATACTAAAGAGCATAGAAATAACACATAGTACTGTATTAATAACACATAGTACTGTATTAATAACACATAATACTGTATTAATAAGGAACGGAGAAATAGGGTGAAAAATACAGACAAAGAATATATAGAAACATATGTTGTACATAAAAACGGTTTTAATCCAAGGATTATATGGAACAAGATAGCTAAAACTATGTGGCAATCTAGCAGAGTTATTCACAATCTAGAGTAAAATGTTTAAAAGCAACGGTGAAAAACATATGTCAAACATATTACAAAATAATGGTTTAACAAAAAAAAAGAACAATAAAGAAATAAATGATATTAATGAATCTGAGCTCAGATAAAGGGATGTCTCATATATAAAGCAAACATATAGCCCCAAAGTCTATACAGTCACAAGGAGTCACAAAGAGTAAGAAAGTCCAGTGGAGATCCAATGTGGAAGGATACAGAGAAGAGAGAGGAAAATATTTTATCCAAAACTTCTGGTTCAGGGTAAGAACATCTAAAGGTACCTAAACAGATGCACAAAAACAAAAAAGCTAGCTAAACTAAAAGGAAAAGTGCTCACCATATACAAATAGGAACTGGAGCTGGTATGTCACAGGAGGTCAACGCGTTTCAGCCAACTGAGAGGCCTTTATCAAGACTATACCAGCTTAATTTAGAGTTGTACTATTTAAAGGCTAACTTAGCCAATCAAAGAAAGGGGGTGTGGTGAGTTTAAGGCGCCAAATGTACATATGGACCAAAATCTGGTTAGATACTTCTGGGTAAGTAAACACTTCCAGGTAGGTAAGCTCCAGAGCCACCAATTGGTTAGGGGCAAAAAATAGGGGCAAAAACTTAGTGGTCAATTGTTTAAAATTAGTGGCCAATTGTTTAAAATAGTGAATGGTACTTGTCTAGATAATGTATAGTGTTTATGATGTATACATGGTCCAAAAATATGAAAAAGTATATGCAATATGCTTTAAGATATAGAGAGTGTTTTACTAGACTTATGGGTAGAGGTGACTAGATCACCATTTTTTTTAAGGGCAAAGATGGTCGATATCTTCTAACCAGTTTTACTGGATGCATATAAATAAATAAGTAAATTGTGTACAGTGATAACACTATAGTAGCGTGTGTTCTATATCAAAATGCTTTTATGTGGTGATACAATGTCAAGTTGTATGGCTTATTAAAAAATAAAAGACAGTGCAGAGGGGCACAATTTTGGATAAGGGCAAGGTATTTAAAATAATAATCGTGATAGTAAAAGACAGTGCAGTGAAGCGCCATTTTGGATAAGGGCAAGGGAATTAAAATAATAGTTATAATAGTGGTGAGGAACTATTTATTGTGAAATATAGAAAAAACAGAAAAAGAAAAAACAGGAACAGAGCGTTATATAAGGATCCATTCTGTACATAAGGGGAATGACAATGACAATTTTTCATTCAGATATAGAGAACAAAAATCATCTGTAATGTCAGTACATTAATCACATGAAGTTACAATAAATAAAGATACAATGTATGCACCAACAAAGTAATTCACAATAGTTAAAAGTAAAAATAACAGTAACAGTTTGTAATGTTATCTTACAGATGCAGCCTATAGCGGTTACGTAAGATGATTAGAAACATTTATGCAAACACTTACCAAACCTATATTTTTAAGATTGTGGGGAAAAGGCTTAAATAAGAGTTAGCACATAAATTAAAAAAAAAAAAAACTTTGTTGCAATTATCACAAGGGGATAAAAACATATGTATAAAAGGCATACATACATAAAATACATACATGAAAAATAAAATATATAATGTATATATATATATATATATATATATATATATATATATATATATATATATATATATATATATATATGTATATAGATACAAATACAAAATTTGGTTTTCTAGCACACCTTACAAAAAGTTTAAATCCACATCTGGGAGTGCTGCCAATATGACCCAGTGTTCAAGGTGCCCCAATTCGACTGGTACTACTCTACAGTCCTTTTTGCCACAGAGGGCTGAAACATTCCTGCTTTTACTCTTCATAATAGAATGAGACTCCCTGGCTTTTTATTCACAACTCTATAACACTGTAATGTTTCAGCCCTCTGTGGCAAAAAGGACTGTAGAGTAGGACCAGTCGAATTGGGGCACCTTGAAAGTGGTGACTGGCTAAGCAGAATATGGCCATATTGTGTGACTAAGTTCCCAATATTATTTAAAAAAGAATAGTTGTCTCTTGATGTATTTGCAGGCAATTTTTTGCAGCAGTAAAAAATATGTTGTGCTTTGTAAAATGGATGTGGCTGATACCTCTTTGTTTGTGTAATTACTGGGTCATATTGGCAGCACTCCCAGATGTGGATTTAAACTTTTTGTAAGGTGTGCTAAAAAAACAAATTTTGTATTTGTATTTAAAATTACCAGGGAGACTGACCATCTCCCATTGGTTTAAGCACCCCACCCAAGTTCAGGTGTGCTCATAACAGTGTTATAGAGTTGTGAATAAAAAGCCAGGGAGTCTCATTCTATTATGAAGAGTAAAAGCAGGAATGTTTCAGCCCTCTGTGGCAAAAAGGACTGTAGAGTAGGACCAGTCGAATTGGGGCACCTTGAAAGTGGTGACTGGCTAAGCAGAATATGGCCATATTGTGTGACTAAGTTCCCAATATTATTTAAAAAAGAATAGTTGTCTCAATCAGGCCCATTTATCAAGCTCCGTATGGAGCTTGAAGGGCCGTGTTTCTGGCGAGTCTTCAGACTCGCCAGAAACACAAGTTATGAAGCAGCGGTCTAAAGACCGCTGCTTCATAACCCTGTCCGCCTGCTCTGAGCAGGCGGACAGGAACCGCCGGAAATCAACCCGATCGAATACGATCGGGTTGATTGACAGCTCCCTGCTGGCGGCCGATTGGCCGCGAGTCAGCAGGGGGCGGCGTTGCACCAGCAGCTCTTGTGAGCTGCTGGTGCAATGTTAAATGTGGAGAGCGTATTGCTCTCCGCATTTAGCGAGGTCTTGCGGACCTGATCCGCAGTGTCGGATCAGGTCCGCAAGCCCTTTGATAAATGGGCCCCTTTATGTATTTGCAGGCAATTTTTTTGCAGCAGTAAAAAATATATTGTGCTTTGTAAAATGGATGTGCGCTGATACCTCTTTGTTTGTATATATATAACACTTGAAAACTAGACTTAAAATATGAAATATACATCAGATAATTTCACTGAAAATATGAAATACACATCAAATATTGTGAGAACTAGAAGAGGAAAGGTTCCCACCCTAAATTGGGGGTCTATCTAAATTTAACTAATAAGTGACTACGGTTAAAGGTAAACCTGCTATATGAACTATATGTGACAACATGTCACAAAAACGGATGAATATGAAAAAAAGATAATCATATTCTGAGGTATGAGCACTTGTCCTGAACCCCTATCTAATCTGTTAAACCAGCAGAGAAAACAATCTGTAAAACCAACAGAAGAGAGGAGCTGTGGAATTCCCACAGGTGTCTACTATGATGTGATCATAGTATATTATATTTTTTTGTGGGCATTTGGACTTCCAAATGTAGACAAAAAGCTCCTAAAGACCCCAAAAAACTCCTAACCTAACAAATCTAGGGTGCTAACAGTTAGTGTGAATACACATATCTCTGCTTACCTACAGGGAATTTGGTAGGAGAGGGAACGTTTGCTGGCATGAAATTAAGGGGAGAAAATGATGGTTCACCCTAAAGAAAGATAACGACTATATCGTAATGAACACAGTGGTTATAAGAGGTGTGTGACTTTGAAGTCCACATTCAAACCCTTTGGATAAATGCAATCCAACCCAAATATCCATTTGCACTCCGTTAGGAGAAGTTTCTTTTCGACGTTACCTCCACTCCAATCTTTATGTACCTTACAGTTTCATAAATTTTAGGGCTTTAGAGTCCCCATTATGCTTCTCCTTAAAGTGCTTGTATAGTGGGGTATCATCTTTATTCTCCTCTATCTTTAGGAGATGTTCCCTAATACAATCTCTAAGTTGTCTGCATGTCTGGCCCACATACTGTAAACCACAGTCACATTCTAGAAGGTATATAATGCCTTTAGATTTACACCTTATCTGTTGGGTCATCTTAAATTTCTCTTTAAAGATATACAATTTGAAGGTGTGTTTTTTGAGGCCGTGTTTGCACACTTTGCACTTATGGCATGGTAAGAAACCTTTAAGTATATTACCCTGTATCCCTTTGGCTGTGCCAATTTTTTTGGGTTACAATACTTGGCGCCAGGATTGTTTTTAGATTTCTGGTCCTTTTGTATATGAAGTGGGGTTTGTCACGTAGGGTTTCTCCTATAATGTTGTCCTCGTTCAAAATGTGCCAGTGTCTTCTGATTACTCTCTCTATTTTATATTTGTTTTGACTATACTCAGTTATGAAGGGGACACCCAGAATATTTTTATTAGTAGTTTTGTTTTTAATTTTATAACTAAGGAGAATATTCCTATCTATATTGTCCACTTCTTCCACAATTTTATTGATGGCTGCCATATCGTAGCCTCTGTCTTGGAAACGTTCCAAGAGAATTTTTGGATTGATTCTGCCAGTCCTTTTTGTCAGAACAATTTTTTCTGACTCTTAACAGTTGACCCTTGGGAATGTTTTTAATCCAGTTGACATGATGGCAACTCATCTGATGTAAGTAGTTGCTACAATCTACTTGTTTGAAGTAGGTTGATGTATTAATTTTGCCATACTTGGAGTTAAGATCTAGAAAATTTACCTCATCATAGGAATATTGATAAGTAAACTTTAAATTTGTCAAGTTATTATTCATGACATAGATGGTGTGTTCTAGATACTCAACACTGCCCCTCCATATCATCAGGATATCGTCTATGTACCTGTGATAGAGGACCAAGTCCACACTTGCCGGGCATGATTCCCAGAATATAGATTCCCATTTACCCATATATAAGTTGGCATAGCTGGGTGCGAACTTGGTCCCCATCGCAGTGCCACACAGTTGGTTGAAAAATTTCCCTTCAAAATTAAAATAGTTATACTTTAATATATACTCAATCCCGCTGAGAATAAACTCTTTCTGAGTCTGAGGTATGCTGGGGTCTTTGTCCAGAAAATACTCAACGGCTTCTATACCCTTTGTATGAGGGATACATTTTGTCACGAATACCTCAGGATTTAGCTGCTAAGGGGTTAATTCTGTTTAGCCTGTGAGCTAAAAAAGATTTGTTTTTCAAGAAGAACTGTCTGTTTGTGTTTTCTTTGAAGTGCCAGAAGCCTCATAAATGCTCACACAGGGGGGACCTTTATGACTCAGACTGTCAGCAGCGGGCATGATGCAAAACAGGGCCTCAGTCACAGAAACTGATAAGGTCAATAAAGGGACATGGGTATAATGTATATATGTGTTTAAAACTGTTATGACATTAAATTAAGGGAAATATGACAACCCTGTCATATTTGATATCAAATTGATTCTCCCAATGAAACTAAGAGAGTGCCTGTATATATATATATATATATATATATATATATATATATATATATATATATATAAAAATAGATTTACCTAGCAGAAATTATAATGGGTTCTATAATTTCAGGCAAAGACTTAGTTTATTGAAAGTCATAAAGACAGGGCGGTTTCTTAGCCCGCCCAGGAGGGTGTGGTCAGGCAACTTGATCTCTGGAAAATAGGAAAAAGAATCTTATTTTTAACTATAAGATTGTTATTCTTACAAGGGAGGCTGTGACAACACAGCGTAAGGACCCAATTGCTTCATGCCATCTCTCTGGTAACAGATTCCAAAGACTAGTAAAGTATTTAATCTGTTTTTCTACTTTTTTATTTTAAAAACTGTTTGCTGTGTCTAATTGCATTTGTAACAACTTTTTGTTAATAATGCATTGTGCATAATATTTTTGGCATAATAAATAATTCCTTTATTAAGTGTTGGCCTTTGTCTAATAATTAAACCACATTACTGAAAGAGACTGGAATATTAGAACTGTATATTTTAGGTTATTTTCTGCTAAAGTGTATTCTAAGAGTTAATGTGTAAGTCTGGGTTTTTTCTTAGGATTTTCCCTTTAATAAATTATAAGTGGTGGCAGCTTAGATATTGTAGTTAGTTTAGTGTGGGTGGAATTAAAGGTTTTTTTGGGGCATTTCGTTTAAGTCTAGTACAGACTAGAGAGTGTTGTTAACCCTTGGTCTTTGCAACCACTGTACTAAATCACAAGCTTGCCTGGTGTGGTTAGATTGTGATATATTAGTGACAGTAGAAGGGGTCTGATAACCCTTTATGTGCCAAATAAGTGACTGGCGCAGGGTTGGATAACCCTGGTTGTCACAGATGTGTATAAAGATGTTATGTCGCATGTTACCCAAATATATCCCTTTTTCCATGGGATTTTACTCAATGTATTAAGTACTTCAGTTGAGTCTCATCTTATTTAATCTTCTGTACGACCCTGTTAGGTGGCCGTTTTTTATAGTGAGTTTATATGCTTTGCTCTCCTGGTGCTGACTACTAACCATTTTTATTTGAGTCACTTACCTGGACTGCAGCACCACTCCACTGTATTTTACCAGCTTGCTGAGGACTTTCTCCCTCACAAAATGCTGATTCAGTAGAAACCCCATCCAGTGCAAGTAAATATACTGCAGAGGATACTTGTGAATATACCTTCAACCCCTCTTGTGGAGGCTAAGAGATGGGTTCGCCACAACGCCTGAGGGCAATAATGGCTGATTGATTTACCCGTGAAAGTACTGACATGCCATAATTGAGATTTTCCTTTAGCCCTGCTTGGAAAAATTATGCTTAGTGAAGATAGAAGATGGATACTGTGTCTCAAGTCAGGTCTGAGCTCCCAATAAACAATTAGAAAGAAAATAATACAATCTTGATTGCAGTGCACCTCTATCAACTACTCTCCCCAGAGGCCAAGAACAAACTGAGAGGGGAGAAAAGGTGAGAGGGATTAAAGCTCTTGTGAGGGTTCTTCACCTCCTCCTAGTGGCAGGATATATATCCCACGTTATGGACACCTATGGACTCTCCTCATCTTACAAAAAAAGAATTTAAAAATAAAAAGAACATTTTTATCCAAGTGAAGAACATATGTCCAGCGATATTATTATCACTCCCTGCACTAATAATAGTGCTCCACTTGTAATCTGGGCCACAAAGCTTAGCCCTTAGTAGTCACCTCTTTAGGATTGTTTAGTATATTTTCTTACCATGCATCACTTTACTAGCAAGTAAATTAAATATCCTCAGCATAACTAATAGTTGTAATTAAACATGTCACCTTTTAAAGCCCATAAAGACTTAAGCTATTAAATATACTTCAAAACATATGAAGCCCTCAGAAATTTATATAGCTAATAATAAATGGCTCATTTCTTCCCTTACACATTGATGTTTTATATCAGAGGTACACTTAATTATATTTGCTGGCCTGCACTGCTCTTGGTTTGTAAAATTATATTGGCTAATGTAGGTCAATAATAGAAAGAAAAAAAGATTTCTCACAATGAAAAATATTGTGGTTGTTTTTCTTTATTTACAAAACTAGGACAAGAAAATTGCACCAAATATATAAAGGAAAAGACTCAATTTTTAATTATGGTTTGTACAATATACTTCATTACAAAATAAAAAACATGCTTTGTTCACAAAGTAAAAACACCTTATTTAAAAGCTAGCTAAACAAATTCAGTCCTGCCCCAGTTATCTAACACAACCTTCTGTCTAGACTAATGTAAGACCTACACAACACGACAGTATGAGCTGCCACTTTAAAAAAAAAAAACATGGTAGAGGACATTATCAAACATACTTTTTACACCAAACCTATAACTGGTTTCACATTCAAATATAAAAAACCCCAATTAAATGTAAAATAAATGCTAGTGTGTGACATACATGGTTAACCAAACCTGCAATAGTCAGTTTCCACCCCAACCAGTTTTTCACAGTCTAGCCACTCCAGGCTAGTCTGTGACTTAGTTCAGTGAGTGCAAGGGTTAACAAACACTCTCTAGTCTTTACTAGACCTAAGTAAAACGCCTAAACTCCCTTTAATGCCACCCTAACTATCTTTGCTGCTGCCACCACCTAATATTATTATACGGGGACTCTTAAGGAAAAACCCAAACTAACAGATTTTTAAACACAAAACATAATTTAGGAAAAACAAATCTAAAAATAAACAAACAGAGTAGTATTATCACCAGCCTCTTTCAGTAATGTGGTTCAGATATTAGACAAATTCAAAATTTAATAAAGGAACATTTATTATGAGCAAAAAAGAGTCACAGTGCATTTATATAAAAAGTGCTAACAAATAAAATTACACAAGGCAAAACAGTTTAAAAAATAAAATGGAATATGTGTTAAATGGACAGTCCTTGATTTTTTTTAAAAAAATGTTTAAACAGATAAATAATGCTCTTACTACCTATTTCCCAGCTTTGCATAACCAACATTGTTATGTTAATATAGTTTATAATCTTTAGGACTGCCTGTTTTAAACCCAGCAGGTCGCCCCTTATTTCAATGCTTTTTTAATAGCTTTTTACAATCTTGTACAACAGCCAGACAGTGCTAGTTTATGCGTAACATATACATAACATTGTGCTCACTTCCTTGAAGAATGATAATGGGTTCACAAGAACTAGCAATAATTAGCTAAAATGCAAGATTGTAATAAGCTGAAACAAAGCACTAATATAGTAGTGAGACTGTAGGGGATTAAACAGGTACAAAGTTTATTGAAGGAATATGAAACCCAATTGTTTTCTTTCATGATTCAGAAAAAGCATGCAATTTTAAGCAACTTTCTAATTTACTCCTAAATGTAGCCACCAATTAGCAACTGCTACCCAGGGTGATGAACCAAAAATGGGTAAATTAGAAAATTGCTTAAAATTGCATGCTCTATCTGAATCATTAAAGAAAAAAAATGGGTTTAATATCCCTTTAATATATCTGTGCTGGTTATGTAAAACTTGGGGATTGTGTAATAAAGAGATTATCTATCTTTTTCAACAATAACATTTTTCAAGTAGATTGTCCCTTTGATATGATATATTGTTTATATATTTTCTCAAACACAGTAGAAAAAAATCTTAATATAAGGTTTGTGTTCTTATAGATTTTGTAACAGCATCATACATTATTCTGTCAAATATGCCATTATAAATAACATCCTCAATAAACAAAAAAGCATCAAATTAAAATACAGTCGCTTTTATTTTATTAAAGGACCTGCCATATATCTGTAATGCAACGCTGAACACAATGAAAGCTGGCACTTTTAAGACCATATAAAAATCATGATTAGCATCCACCATGTTCAAATGACTAATTAGAATGAAATGCGGTTTTGGTGGTTCGTGAATGTACCACATTATTTACCTAAATCTAGCAAATAGCGGTAATTTACTTTTGTGAGATCACCAGTAGCTTTGCTTTTCAGTAAAATCACAAACATAAAGCAATTAAAACAGAACTGCATTACATGCTAATATTTTGTTATACATTTCTATATCAATAGCATAGCAGCCACTCGGGACTTTGTACACTCAAAATAACAGTCACTTGACAATATTTTAGTGAAGTAATAAGGTTAATACACATGGAATGACTTCTGAATTAGATATATTCATTAAATGCATCAATCTCACTATATTTGCATGCACTTTATTTTTATTGTCTCTCGCATTATTTTAGTAACATCTGATTGGCTAGCGCTATAGTTATAGGTTCAGCTGCCTGTCATGTGTCATATTTTGATGATCAGATCTTTTTTTTTTTTCTGTCTTGTATTTCATCCTAAACCTCATGGCAATTGTTAAAGAGCTGTTTTCTG
Organism: Bombina bombina; assembly: GCF_027579735.1. NCBI lineage: Eukaryota > Metazoa > Chordata > Amphibia > Anura > Bombinatoridae > Bombina > Bombina bombina. The sequence goes on along the minus strand of NC_069499.1, from coordinate 1,403,477,552 downwards.
CCAGCTTTTCAAACCTTGCTTATGCCCAGTGTGTAACAAGCTTGCCTCACACAATAGTGTGTGGCAGTGGGAGTTGAAAGGCCATGCCAATGATTCAAACATAGGCAGTAAATCCAACCTCTGACGTGCGTGCCCAGTCTTCATTCATAAGTCATCAGGGCGAGGAGTAATTTACCCAGGAGAGCATTTAGATGGGAACATGAGCAAGTAATTTACTGTGAGTCTTAAAGATGGCACAGAATTACTTATTTATGGGAAATTTCTGACAGACCGGATATTTAATAATTTATTCCAAAAAGTGTTGAGCCAGGGTCACCAGTAAATAATTCACTTATTATAAACTGCAGAATGCCTGGGTTTTTCAGTAAATTAGCACCTTGTGACCAACTACAGAAAAAGAACATGAAATCACACATCTGCTTTTCTACTGAAGAAAACTGCATGGCCAGGCCTCTGTTATAGCCTGAACGAGAAGAAGAGATGAGAAATGACAGAGGTAAGGATGTGTGTTATTTTATTATTATTAGTCTTAGCACTATTAGTATTAGCATAATTATCATCTTGTATTTATAAAATGGCAACAATCTACTCAAAGGATTTGAACTTTGGTTACATTATGTATTGTTACATTATGGGATTTTAAATTGCAAGATGGATTATGAAAACCTTTTTTTTTTTTTTTTGCTGAATCTCCAAATGGGCAATTTATTACATATTACAATAACTGATTTAAAAAAAAAGAAAAGAAAGCATTTTTGTTCTTATGCTGATGCAGCATTTGACTTTGTCCACCAATAGGGTTGTTGGGGGGTCTTCCTTATCAGCCAGTAAGATTATATCCCCCAGACCAGCTGTGTACCGACATTTGTTAGTATTAAAATAAGTATTAAAATTAAAAGAGATTTAGCAACTTTTTCATGCAAACTATTTAATATCTTTTAATTATGCTCTTATATATGTATGATGGAAATTTGTTGGGTTTAATGTCTGGTTAAAGGGACAGTTTAGGCCAAAAAAAACTTTCATGATTCAGATAGAGCATGTCATTTTAAACAATTTTCCAATTTACTTTTATCACCAATTTTGCTTTGTTCTCTTGGTATTCTTAGTTGAAAGCTTAACCTAGGAGGTTCATATGCTAATTTCTTAGACCTTGAACGCCACCTCTTTTCAGAATGCATTTTAACAGTTTTTAACCACTAGAGGGTGTTAGTTCATGTATTTCATATAGATAACACTGTGCTTGTGCACGTGAAGTTATCTGGGAGCAGGCACTGATTGGCTAAACTGCAAGTCTGTCAAAAGAACTGAAATAAAGGGGCAGTTTGCAGAGGCTTAGATACAAGATAATCACAGAGGTTAAAAGTATATTAATATAATTGTGTTGGTTATGCAAAACTGGGGAATGGGTAATAAAGGGAATATCTATCTTTTAAAACAATAAAAATTCTGGTGTAGACTGTTCCTTTAAGGAGCACTTGCAACCTAAATCAGAGAGTTAATTCGGTGAAGGAAGAAACTGTTAGGGCCAGATTACAAGTTACGTGCTAAATCATTTTTTTTTTAGTTTGTGCGCTAACTGTGATTATAGTAAAATTTTATCGCAGACGCGTTATTGCGCAAATTACAAGTTGAAAGTAAAAGTTGGAGCGCAAGAGCAAAAGACCAATGCACACTATTTTCAGGACTTCAGATACCACTTTTGTGCTAACGTACTCTCCCCTTAGGCTTCTATGGGGCATGCTGTAAAAAGTTCAAAAACAAGCAAACAAATTGTCCATTAGACACTGTGAGTAACTGCCTTTATAAATGATCCCCGGATATACATTAGTATCCTTATTCTGCTTAACAATCAGCAACCGATTCTCATATGGAAAAGTAATAGTGTGAATTCGGCACCAATATGTACAAACTTGTAATCTGACCAACACGCTCATAACTGGTATCTACGTCTGTCCGCCAAATCTCTAGGCAATATCAAGGAAATACATTGAAACAGACGATTTTACCCGGCAGTTCTGAGACACCCCCAAAACTTGCTGTTACCATAACCGCTTTCCTCCAGGTCCCAGCTTGCTTCTCACCACAGGGCTGCTGCTCCCGGAACCCTTGTCCGTCCACCAAACACAGATGAGCGTATTCCGTACCCTTGTGGTCTTGGTGACGTCACCGCACTGGCGACCTTTGCTTCTTCCTTGAGGTAAGTCTGTAAGGTGCAGGGTCTCAAATAACTCCATGTTCCATACCTCCAGAGACTCTCAAAGTGAGTAGCGTGTTGTCTCGGCCAGTGCTGTCTATTCCAAGGAACTCTCCATACCGATTGCTTATTACAAAACCGGCACCCTCAGTTGGGTGAAAACTTATGAATCCGGATGGCAGTGCAGCTTCAACTGCTGGCTTGCTGGCAAGAGTAGCAAAGAAAATAAATAAAGAGTTCACGAGTAGTCAAATTTTACTATCTTCTTGGGACCTGAACTAATAAGGTCACTAGTGAGGAGACATTCTTCCCCGAGTTTTGATGAAAAACACCATTGCTGGAATTTTTGTATATTGTTGTTTGTTTAGATTTGCTCAATTTCACTCAATAGAATATGTAGAGGTTATATGTATGTATCTTTATTACATAATCTTATGCAAGACAATGGAAGGTTTTGACATAGTGATATAACAGTTCTGATGCATATATTGTTATACCACCATAACTGTAGAAGTTGTTTATTTCAAACATGTTTTGGATTGTGCATATTATTATAGGACACGTGATACGCAATATTGTTCATTTGCGTTGTTACCTTGTCGAAAGACCCTAGGTTCTAACATTGTATAAGAGCATTGATAACATTTTGAAACATTGTGGTAATTCATGCCCCTTATCTTTAAATTTTTCAAGAATGAATTTACCAATCAGAGCCCAGAGAGAGGTTCGAGTGTGTGCAAGTTTTTATGGACTATGAGTATGGTGTCCAGCCGAAACTCGCCAGTCTTGTTGTTTTAAGGGGTATTGTCCCTCAATGTTTTAATGGATAACAATCAAAGCCAAGTTTTATTTTAAAAATCGACTACTGGGATGCTGTAAAAAACCTAATAGTTATCGCTAGTGCACTAACCCGACGCTGTGTTAGACCAACTGCACTAAACTTGAAGTTAATTAGGAATACTTTACATTCCAATGATCTTCACATAGAAGAAAATTTAATTTTTATATATATTATGATTATTTTTGTAAAATATATATCTATACCTACCTATATATCTATATTAATATAGATAGATAGATATAGAGAGAGATACTGGATATATATATATATATATATATATATATATATATATAACACACAGAGAAAACCCAGCACTCACTTACAAGCTCTCAGCTAAGATTTAAAAGCAAAAATCTGGCCAAATGGGACAAGCCCAGGTACCTCGTCAAGGTCCTTTCCAATACCTGGGACCCTAAAATAGCCACCACAAATCCAAAGAAACTGGGAACAAGGGAAGGGTGCACATATGTAATCACCCTAGACATATACAAAACACGGAAGGGAACTGCACTCTCATACCGGACCGGGTACAAATCCTATGACCCTGCAACATGCTCAGCCCTGGGTGCCACTGGCACTCACAGGAAGTTGTACTGTCCCCAGAGTCACAAGCAGTTAACCCCAGACAGGTCTGGGTGCAAGAACTATAGGGAAAATTACAAGGACCTTGACGAGGTACCTGGGCTTGTCCCATTTAGCCAGATGCGGTAACTAACCTTTCCATTTTTGCTTTTAAATCTTAGCTGAGAGCTTGAGTTTTCTCTGTGTGTTGTATTAATTTGTTTTGTAATTTTCCCTATGGTTCTTGCACCCAGACCTGTCTGGGGTTAACTGCTTGTGACTCTGGGGACAGCACAGCTTCCTGTGAGTGCCAATGGCACCCAGGGCTGAGCATGTTGCAGGGTCATGGGATGTGTACCCAGTCCGGTATAAGAGTACAGTTCCCTTCCGTGTTTTGTATATATATATATATATATATATATATATATATATATATATATATATATATATATATATATATATATATATATATATATATATATATAAATATATATATATATATATATATATAAATATTTATTTTAAAATAAAAAGAACACTGGAATTTCAAGTATTTATATTCAAAACACATTAAAATACATTCAAAATTAATAAATACAGGGAGTGCAGAATTATTAGGCAAATGAGTATTTTGACCACATCATCCTCTTTATGCATGTTGTCTTACTCCAAGCTGTATAGGCTCGAAAGCCTACTACCAATTAAGCATATTAGGTGATGTGCATCTCTGTAATGAGAAGGGGTGTGGTCTAATGACATCAACACCCTATATCAGGTGTGCATAATTATTAGGCAACTTCCTTTCCTTTGGCAAAATGGGTCAAAAGAAGGACTTGAAAGGCTCAGAAAAGTAAAAAATAGTGAGATATCTTGCAGAGGGATGCAGCACTCTTAAAATTGCAAAGCTTCTGAAGCGTGATCATCGAACAATCAAGCGTTTCATTCAAAATAGTCAACAGGGTCGCAAGAAGCGTGTGGAAAAACCAAGGCGCAAAATAACTGCCCATGAACTGAGAAAAGTCAAGCGTGCAGCTGCCAAGATGCCACTTGCCACCAGTTTGGCCATATTTCAGAGCTGCAACATCACTGGAGTGCCCAAAAGCACAAGGTGTGCAATACTCAGAGACATGGCCAAGGTAAGAAAGGCTGAAAGACGACCACCACTGAACAAGACACACAAGCTGAAACGTCAAGACTGGGCCAAGAAATATCTCAAGACTGATTTTTCTAAGGTTTTATGGACTGATGAAATGAGAGTGAGTCTTGATGGATGGGCCCATGGCTGGATTGGTAAAGGGCAGAGAGCTCCAGTCCGACTCAGATGCCAGCAAGGTGGAGGTGGAGTACTGGTTTGGGCTGGTATCAAAGATGAGCTTGTGGGGCCTTTTCGGGTTGAGGATGGAGTCAAGCTCAACTCCCAGTCCTACTGCCAGTTTCTGGAAGACACCTTCTTCAAGCAGTGGTACAGGAAGAAGTCTGCATCCTTCAAGAAAAACATGATTTTCATGCAGGACAATGCTCCATCACACGCGTCCAAGTACTCCACAGCGTGGCTGGCAAGAAAGGGTATAAAAGAAGAAAATCTAATGACATGGCCTTCTTGTTCACCTGATCTGAACCCCATTGAGAACCTGCGGTCCATCATCAAATGTGAGATTTACAAGGAGGGAAAACAGTACACCTCTCTGAACAGTGTCTGGGAGGCTGTGGTTGCTGCTGCACGCAATGTTGATGGTGAACAGATCAAAACACTGACAGAATCCATGGATGGCAGGCTTTTGAGTGTCCTTGCAAAGAAAGGTGGCTATATTGGTCACTGATTTGTTTTTGTTTTGTTTTTGAATGTCAGAAATGTATATTTGTGAATGTTGAGATGTTATATTGGTTTCACTGGTAAAAATAAATAATTGAAATGGGTATATATTTGTTTTTTGTTAAGTTGCCTAATAATTATGCACAGTAATAGTCACCTGCACACACAGATATCCCCCTAAAATAGCTATAACTAAAAACAAACTAAAAACTACTTCCAAAACTATTCAGCTTTGATATTAATGAGTTTTTTGGGTTCATTGAGAACATGGTTGTTGTTCAATAATAAAATTAATCCTCAAAAATACAACTTGCCTAATAATTCTGCACTCCCTGTATTGTATTGGATGTTTAAAGTTATTTAACTAGGAAGGACTCAAAGGCGTATATATATGCATTCACATATATACACACACATATATATACTCGGCAATATACTTTCATTATTTATTTTGTCCCCTTTTCCTGTAATTTCATTCTGAAATTGTGAGTATTTTAGTTCCTGTTAGAAAAGGAACTACAGAAAACTGTTATATTCCGCACAGCCATTGGCTGCACACTCTAGTAGCTATTTATAACTGTCCCTAATTGGCTACAGCAGAGAAGGTAACCTAAGTTACAACATGGCAGCTCACATTGTTTTATAGACACTAAAACTTTGCACTTATTTTATAGTCAATATTTAAACAGCTAATCTTCAGCCATCTGGCAGCAGTGTTTGGGACCATGTATTTATCAGTGTGAGACATAGTTGCAAACATTGCTGCCATAGACTACTAAAGACACATGCATGCTCCTGAGCTCCTATCAGCCTACATAGGTTTACTCTAAAACAAAGGACATGAAAGGAACAAAGCAAATTAGATAAAATAAATGAATTAGAAAGCTGTTTAAAATTGCATGCACTGGCTAAATTATGTCGGATTTTCATATTCTTTTGTGTGTTTCACCATAGTTTCTTAATATATTGTTCATATATCGTATAAGTAATTTTTTTTAACATAATTTTATTTTTATAATTTTACAATACAAGACTTCAAGCATTGTCATGCGTTTTATATGTTACAAATAGTCCAAAATATTAAACCAAACATTGTGGTGGTTGAAGGCTGTAGATAAACTATTTGAAAATGTCAGATAAAGGGCTAGATTACGAGTAGCGCACTAAGGGGTTGTTTCCATTGTGCCGTAATTCTGTTTGCGTGCACTCACAAACCGATAAATATGCTGTCAGAAGCAATATCGTTTATCAACTGCTTCCAATGGCCCATTATAACCCAATTTCTGGAACCGTATTTCGGCTACCGAAAACATTATCATGTCCCCTACAAAGTATAGGAAGCCGCTAATCTTTAAATTATACCCGGTTTCCAATGCCCGCGTAAACCGTAAATACACTGTCAGAGGCTGCCGATACACTAACAAAAATAACACCCAGCTCAACTAGGTGTCAAACAGGAAAAAAGTGCTCTTTGAGACATTTTTCCCATTGAAATCTAACCTGACACGTCAAAACCCCTCTATCCGCCATCCCCCTACATTGCAACTTATAATAAATTTATTAACCTCTAAACCGCCATGCCCCACAATGCAAACTAGCTATTAAATCTATTATCCCCTAATCTGCAATGCCCCCACAACGCAAACTAGCTATTGAATCTATTAACCCGTAATCCGCAATGACCCCACAACGCAAACTAGCTATTAAAACTATTAACCTCTAATTCGCAATGCCCCCAAAATGCAAACTATCTATTAAATCGGCATAAATAAAAAAAGAGAAGTGCTCAGCCTGGGAAAGAACAATAGCATAATCGCTTGTTCTATGGCTAGTTACAACCCAAGAAGCAGACTCTTTTTGCTCAACATGTGCCTTTCACAGAGAAGAACTTTCCTGAAGCATATCAGTCTGATCCTGACATCAAAGTACAGTCCAGCCCAGAAATACCAGGCAATCCCTCTCTGAACGAGAGATACAGCAAAACCCCAGACGTACGTTTCGGCCTATTGTGGGCCTCGTAGTGAGGTGCAGACATATCCCTCTAGACACACTTAGTAACAGGTCCACGTCTGGATTCCCGCATCACACTTAGGGAGACTTCCCTAAGTGTCATAATTTGCATAAATAAAAAGAGAGAAGCGTTCAACCTGGGAACGAACAATAGCAAAATAGCTTGTTCTATGGCTAGTTACCACCCAAGAAGCAGCCTCTTTTTTGCTCAACATGTGCCTTTCACAGAAATAGAACTTTCCTGAAGCATATCAGTCTGGTCCTGACTTCACAGTACAGTCCAGCCCCGAAATACCAGGCAATCTCTCTCTGAATGAGAGATACAGCAAAACCCCAGACATACGTTTTGGCCTATTGTGGGCCTCGTCAGTGAGGTGCAGCCATATCCCTCTAGGCACACTGAGCAACGGGTCCACGTCTGGATTCCCGCATCACACTTAGGGAGACTTCCCTAAGTGTCATAATTTGCATAAATAAAAAGAGAGAAGCACTCAACCTGGGAACAAACAATAGCATAATAGCTTGTTCTATGGCTAGTTACCACCCAAGACGCAGCCTCTTTTTGCTCAACATGTGCCTTTCACAGAGAAGAACTTTCCTGAAGCATATCAGTCTGATCCTGACTTCACAGTGCAGTCCAGCCCCGAAATAACAGGCAGTCCCTCTCAGAACGAGAGATACAGCAAAACCCCAGACGTATGTTTTTACCCAAAAAGAGGCTGCTTCTTTATCTATTAAATCTACTAACCCCTAATCCGCAATGCCCCCACAATGCAAACTATCTATTAAATCTATTAACCCCTAATCCGCAATGCCCCCACAACGCAAACTATCTAGTTAAACTATTAACCCCTAATCCGCCATTAACCCACATCGCAATTAACCTCAAACTTCTCGCAATTATCCCAACCCCATGGACCCAGAACACAATTTACCAACTGCACAATAAAATTCACACACTCTCTCTCTCTGGGGTTTTTAACTGAAAGGAGAAATACCATGTATAATACTTGGTCTTACATATCTTCCAATTATAACAAGGCCTTGCTTTCTGTCAGATATCCTCCCCCCCAGCTCATACCCAGTGGGTTTAGCGACTATGGACATTAACAAATGTACCCGAGACAACCCATCAGCATTGCCCTGCAAAAAAACAGCCCTTGGCTCGACAGTAAAATTGAAGGGTTGAAAGCTAAGAAACCACATATTAACCCTTGTATTTCTTTCCTTATTCTCGCTCATCCATGTGAGAGGAGCATGATCTGTTATTAATTTAAATTTTCTTCCCAACAGATAGTACCTAAGGGTCTCTAAAGCCCATTTAATGGCAAAACATTCTTTCTCCACTATAGAATACTTATTTTCCTGTGGGATAAGTTTTCTGCTTAGTAAATGGACAGGATGTTCTTCTCCCTGACACTCCTGCGAGAGAACTGCTCCTAAACCAACATCAGAGGCATCTGTCTGTATAATAAAATCTTTAGAGAAATTGGGGGTTACCAAAACTGGATGGGCACAAAGGGAATCTTTCAAATGCTTTAAAGCTTGTTCTGCTTCTGGGGACCATTTTATCATAATTGGGGCCCTTGCTTTTGTAAAATTTGTCAAGGGTGCCACAATTGTAGCGAAATTTGGGATGAACCTTCTATAATAACTAGTTATGCCAATAAATGCTCTCACTTGTTTTTTAGTTAGAGGCTGCAGCCAGTTCTGTATGGCCTATACTTTTGTTGTCTGAGGGTTAACTAATCCTCTACCAATAGTATAACCCAAGTACTTAGCTTCCTGTAAACCAACAGTACGTTTTGCAGTATTGGCAGTTAATCGTATTGCATCAAGCACTGCTTGAACTTTTGGAAGATGGGATTCCCAATCTATATAATACTATAAATGATACTATAAATGATAACATCATCCAAATATGCTGCCATATAACACACATGGGGTTTCAGAATTCTATCCATCATTCTCTGGAATGTTGCTGGGCCCCATGTAAACCAAATTGCTATACCGTATACTGGGATAAGCCCTCTGGGGTTGAAAAAGCTGTCTTTCCTTTGCTTGATTAGTGAGAGGCAACTGCCAATAACCTTTCATTAAATCAACTGTAGTGAGATAACATGCTTTTTCTAGCCTTTCTATCAACTCATCTACTTTAGGCATTGGATAGGTGTCAAATTTTGAAACACAATTAAGCTTACAATAGTCATTACAGAATCTTAATGAACCATCCAGCTTTGGAACAAGCACGATTGGACTGTTCCACTCACTTTGTGATTCCTCAATTAACTCAAGCTTTATCATTTTTTCTACCTCCAGTTTAAAGGCCTTTCTATGAGCCTCAGGGACCCTATAGGGCTAAAGGCAGACTTTCTTCCCTGGTTTTGTTATTATGTCATGCTTAATAACATTATTTTTTTCTGGTACCACAGAAAATACCTCTTTGTTTCTCCTAATAAAATCCTTGACCTCTCACTTCTGATGTACAGATAGGGTTTTAGATATATTCACCTCTGGTTCAGTGACAGGGAATTCCGTAGGTTTTAAGGCAACTAAAACTTCCCTATCTTTCCAAGGTTTTAACAGATTTATATGATATATTTGCTCAGGTTTCATTCTCCCTGGCTGACTTACTTTGTAATTAATATCACCCACTTTCTCAATTATCTCATATGGGCCCTGCCAAGTAGCCAATAATTTATTTTCAACTGTAGGGAGAAGAACTTACATCCTATCCCTAGGTTGGAACACCCTGGCTCTAGCATTATGGTTATAGCTGCACTTTTGTGCTTCCTGTGCTTCCCCCATATATTCCCTTACAATGGACATGACAGCTTACATACAGTCCTGCATTTGGGATATATGTTCAATAACACTTCTATAAGGTGTTGTCTCTTGCTCCCATGTCTCTTTAACTATATCTAGTAGTCCTCTGGGATGCCACACATATAACAGTTCAAATGGGGAAAATCCTGTAGAAGCCTGGGGAACCTCCCTGCTAGAGAACATTAAATAGGGTAAGAAAGGTCCCAATTTCTCCTATCTGTGTCAATTACCTTTCTTAGCATACTTTTGACAGTTTTGTTAAACCTTTCCACTAAACCATCAGTCTAAGGGTGATATACTAAGGTCCTTAGTTGTTTTATGCCAAACAATCTACACAATTCTTTTGTAACCCTGGATATAAATGGAGTTCCTTGGTCTGTCAAAATTTCCTTAGGCGTCCCGACCCTGCTAGACATTAGCATGAGTTCTCTTGCTATGGACTTTGCAGTGCTGTTACGAAGGGGAACTGCCTCAGGATAGCGAGTAACATAATCAAGGACTACCACTATATACTGATGTCCTCTAGCAGATTTAACCAGCGGACCCACCAAGTTCATAGCAATTCTCTCAAAAGGCACATCAATTATAGGCAAGGGTACTAAAGGGTTACAAAAATCTTTAGCAGGAACTGTAAGTTGACACTTAGGGCATGATGCACAATAATCCTTGATGGCTACACATATCCCTGACCAATAAAACCTTCTAAGAACTATCTCTTTGGTTTTCTCAACTCCCAAATGTCCCCCTAGAATGTGGTTATGTACAAGTTTGATACAGGGTTTCTAAAAGTCTGGGGCACCAAAAGTCATTTAAAAATGGCTGTTCCTTTCTTTTCTACACAATATACTAAAATCATTAACTGCTTCAAAATAAGGATAGGGTAATACATTTTCTGCCTGTGTCACAACACCATTTATAACCCTGATATTATTTCTTGCCTCTACTAATGTTGGATCCTCCCATTGGGCTTTTTTAAAATTACCAGGGCCACCAACAATCTATCAAATCATAAGTATTTTCTGAACTAGTACTCTGTACTTCATTATTATGAGAAGGTTGATCACCTACTAATACAGGCATAGGGCAAAACATCTTATTTTTCTCCTTTTCAATGGAAACCCCTTCAAAATCAGTTTCAGAGAAAGGAAATACATAACATTCAGTAGTTTGACATATTTCTGGAGATTCCCATAACTTCAGAATTTTTGGAAAATCTCTTCCTATCACCACCTCATGGGCTAAATGTGGTACTACACCCACACAATATTTTAATTTACCACACTGAGTCTCAATCTCTACCTCAGCCGCAGGATATTCATGCTTATCTCCATGAACCCAGATAATTCCCATTTTTTCCACATAATATAATACTGCATCAGGTACTATAGATTTAACCACTAGTGTGGCCATACTTCCTGAATCAAGCAAAGCCCTAGACACTTTACCATTAACCGCCACAGTACACCAATGGGCATAATTATTTACAGAGCTGTTGCAATTAGACAATAGTGAATGTGCAACATTACAGTCCATAAGTTCATCTTTATCACAGTCTCTGGCAATATGACCAACCTCAATACATTTAAAACATCTTGCCGGTTGGTTATATTTAAATGTCCCCTTAATTCCTGGGGAAATGTCTCTGGTGTTTTGCATATACACCTGCTGATCTTCTATCCCCTTTATCCCCTGAATAGTCTTACCAGTTCTTATCGAGTTCTGGGACTTGGGATTGCGGGGCTGATCCGCTGAATACTGTTGCAAAGCTTCTCCTGAAGCTATAAATCTTTTCAAAAGGTGATCTTTTGATCACCTTGATTACTCCACCACCGCAGGGAACCAGGTAATCCACGCTGAAACCAGTCCATCACCAGTATTTCCACTATTTTGGTAGCCAAATTAACTTCTGGTTGCAGCCACTTCCTAGCAAGGTGTATAAGGTCGAACATCTGGGATCTTGCAACATTATGAGATGAAAACATCCAGGAATGGAATCTTTGTGCACAGACTTCCGAAGTCACCCCCAGGCGTGCAAGGATTTCTGCTTTCAATTTCTCATTGTCACGGGCTTGTGCTTGCTCTAAATCATAGTAGGCCTTCTGAGGTTCACCACTAAGAAATGGCACAAGTATACTTGACGACTCAGCTGCCGGCCATTTTTCTCTTTCTGCTGTATGTTCAAAAAATACGCCTCAACATCATCAGCTGCTGTCATCTTTTGAAGGTAATGACTAGCCCTTATTACTCTGGAGCCTTGGCTGCCACTAACATAATCAGAGTTCAGTTTTTCTGATATGGCTTGAACCGCTCATTGAAGAGTTTATGTAACCCTTCCCAGGTCATCCTGAATGTCTCAGCTTGCACAGCAGCCATCTGTTGTATCAACATTTCAGTGTTCTCCCTCTGTGATTTAGCCAGCAGTGTAGCACTATCTGACTGGGTCAAGACCAACTGTTACAGTGCTGCACTATTTTCATCAGCCTTTCTGTTAGTTTCCTGCTATATATCGTTAGAATGGATTAAAGCTTTAATGAATTCCTCCATGTTGCTTGCAGATTATAATGCCCACAGACATACAACGTGGTTGCCCTTATTCTCCACCAAGTGTAACAGGAACACTTCTAACCACAATCTTCTAGGGCACAAATGCAGCACAGGATAGCAGGGCTGGACTGGGACCAAAAATAGGGCCGGGCATTTTAAGGCAAAGTGGCCCTCCCATACACACATACACACTCATATGCAGGTACACTACATATATACAGTGGCGGCTGGTGACTTTTGAAGATGGGGGAGCACTAGCTCCGCCCCTCAGAGGGCTCCGCCCATTATATATATATATATATATATATATATATATATATATATATATATATATATATATATTGGGTACAAGAGTCCTGTCACTGGGGCAGTATAAGGATATATATATATTGTGACAGAACCCAAGGCATAGTAATGGAAGGTGTCTATATTCCCTCAAAAGTGCTGCAGTGCGGGGTATGGTCTGACAACCCCAGGGAGAATTGTTATGTTTGTTTGCCACATAGAGAAAATATGTGATTTATTTCTGGGTCCCTGGGGTGGAGTATTTGGAGAGTAGGGTGGGCCAGTGCTCCACCCCGCAGTTTGCAGGTAGCACATTATGTCAAAAAGTCCAGTCCAGGAATTCTGTCTGACTCAGCTAGCTACTCACCTGCATATGGTAATTGACAGCAGTTGCTAATAAAATCCCCAGTCAGGGTTTGAGAGGTAGATTTTTGCCAGCAGTAAAGGAAAACTGCAAACACTCTCCTGAGAGACTGAGAGGAATTATATCTAAAGGACAAAGTTTGAAAGGTCTGTTACTTGTTAGTAAGTGCTCAGTGGAGCAAGCCTCTTTTGTTTTGTTTATGTTTATTTTGCCTGTTTTTGCCAGACCTGATAATAAACAGACTGTATTTTATAAAGCTACAACCTTGTGTGGTGTTTCCAGCTTTGAGGACTGTGTGTTTCCAAGATCCCAGGTCACAATATATATATATATATATATATATATATATATATACTAAATATATAGATAGATAATATATATATATATATATATATATATATATACATACAATAAATATATAGATAATAAATATATATACACACACACACACTATATATATATATATATATATATATATATATATATATATATATATATACACACAATATATAGATAGATAATATATATATATACACACAATAAATATATAGATAGATAATATATATATATATATATATATATATATATATATATATATATATATATATACACACACACAATAAATATATAGATAGATAATAAATATATATGGGGATCTTTTCCAGATAAGCCCCGCCACTAATGCAAAAAGTGTGCGCGCGAAAAGTTAAGCCCCGCCACTATTTCTGATGTCTAGATCGCGCACCATAAAAACAACTCCTTATTGATAATATTAAATTGTTTTTGATAATGGCTAAACGGTACACTTCGCTCTATAGTCCTGCTAAACTTGTTTGTTTCGTATCCATTGCTTAGAGGAGTACGGAACATTTTCTATGTGAGATCATAGATAGTGGAAGCAGATCGGTGCCAAGCCACTTCCTACAAGCAATGCACTCCCTCTCTGCAGTCACCTGTGCATTAAGGTGGGGCTAGGCGACTTCCAGTGTGAGCTATGACTGCTTAGTTAGCAACAGGTGAATGACAGTTGTGCTTATGCACCTGCACAGGGAACATGTCTTCTGGCACACAGCCCTCCCGGAAAGCACGGATCCTCTCAGCAGTGCTCTATGGAGTCTGCTCGTTCCTCTTTGTGCTGGTTAACAAGTCTGTACTCACCACATACAGGTAAAACTTGCTCGTGGTGTGGGAAGATTCATACACTATACCACAGATATCTCTAACTCATATGTGCCGGAACTGCTCCTGTATTTAGCTATATGGGGCTATTTGTTTTAAATTGTGCAGTTTTGTTTCTTACTGTTTATTGATGTATGCAAAGTTATCGCAGTCAAATTTCAAGGTGTACAAAAGAAAAGGAAGAGGCAGTAGTACAAGTTTCATTTCAGTTTCATATCCTCTTTTTTTATTATCTTTTTTGGGTGGCGGGGGTTAACTTTTTGGCGGGGCTTATCTGGAAAAGATCCATATATGGTGCCCACTGTGTAATGACGTTATGAGCTCCCTATTTCTCTATTCTCAGACTCTGCATCATCTGAGTGTTAAAAATGAAGCACACGTAACGGTAATGGGTGCAATATCTAATCTGATGCTCATTATTGAGCTCTCCTGGCCTCCCCCTCTGTGACTGCCCTGCCAGGAAAACAATATTGTGCCCAGCTGCCCCTTGCTCACCTGCTTGCCGCTCTCCGCTTGCTCAGCAGGTAAAGGAGGACTGGACAAGCGCCGACCCGGCCGCCGACGAATTGCAAAGGTACTTGCTCTTGCTGTACACCGGTGTTGTGCCGTGAATGGATTCCAGCAGTAACAGAATCAGACACACAGTGAATTTGAGCTCCTCTCAGCTCAACGACTATCTCTGCAATGAGATTTCGCACCGTTGAGCTGGGAGGAGCTTCTCAAGCGTCATCACGTGACTGTGAGTGATGACGCTCTCGGCTCTTCTGTGTCACTGGCTGCTGCCTGGCTCGCTCGTAACACCTCCCACCCTTCGCACAGGCTGAAGTGTGCGATCAGCAGACTATGGGGATGAGGAGGCTGGGAGCTGCGCAGCAGCCAAATTTAGCATGCGCACAGACACAGTGCCATAGCTTAGCTATTGCATGTGCGGTTAGGGGTTATTATTAGTAGTACTTAGTGTCTTAGTACAGTACAGGCAGAGTGTAATAATAAAATGACAATAATTTCTTTTAAACATTATTGAAAAAAATGTTTGTTGTATTTGTTTTCTGGGGGTCAAAAAAATATATAATTTTTTCAATAGGGAGCTATTGAAAAATTATATTTTTTTTCTGTTTTTTTTTTTCTTTCTTCTGGGCTGCTGGGGGGGCACATGCGAGTGTGCTCAAATGGAGGAGCCTCCACTGCGTATATACACATACGCATGCACACACACACCACAGATATACTCTGATGCACGCACACTACATATACACACACCACACATTCACAATTGTATGCACGCACACCACACATGCACATCACACACATACACACACACACACACACATGAGCTTTATCAAACATCACAATATTAAGGGGACCAAGATAACACATCACTTTCCGATAAAGCACATAACGTGAAAAAAGCCAGACTGCTGTGTAAATACTTCAAACACACCCCATTGGAAAAAAAAGGCTCTGTAAAATGAAAAAACTTACATGATAAAAAAGTAACCCTTACCTTTTACAGTCTCAATACATCAGTTAAAGGGACATTAAACCAAAATGTTTTCTTTCATGATTCAGATAGACTATACATTTTTATACAACTTCCCAAGTTACTTCTGTTATCAATTTTGCTTCATTCTCTTGGTTTATTTTATTGAAGAAGCAGCAATGCACTCCTGGGAGCTAGCTGAACACATTTGTAAGCCAATGAAAATGGGCATACAAGTTCAGTCACCAATCATCAGCTAGCTCCAAGCTCATGAGCCTATCTAGATATGCTCTTCAACAAATGATATCAAAAGAATGAAGTAAATTAGATAATAGAAGTAAATCGAAAGTTGTTTAAAATTGTATAACCTATCTGAATCATGTAAGAAAAATAATCATGTAAGAAAAAAAAAAATATATATATATATTTATATTTATAAATATATACTAAGAGAGACATACATCATTGCTTGTAATTTGTAACTGTAAGGTGTTGAAGTTCAAGTGTCTGATCTAATCTCCAGACACACTGACAATGCTGACTGAGTGAATTCACATTTAGAGTCACACAGCAGCAACTTCTATGCAAGCAATAATGCCATAATAAAATCTTCTAACACTTCAAGGCATTTTGTATTTTTGCACTTATATATCCCTTTACATTACTCTTAACACCAGGCACTTACACCACATGCAATTCCCTCTATACACCCACAACATTCAGTTACCCTACTACATTACTGTGCATGCCTCTACCTAATCCTCGATGTACCAACCATAATCAAATACCTCTGAAACAAAACATTACACTAACCATATAAAATTGCCTATCATTCAATACAAAATAAACAAAAAAACACATATTCCATGCACCCAGTAAAACAGAACAGCACATCACCCAATTATTCAGATTCACCTTCCTCCTTTCCCATGTGTTCTTTGCTCCAGCTTCCAAGTACAGCACACTGAGCACAGTAACATTAAATTAATTCGCCCCACATGTGAGGACACAAAGACCCAGTGGTCCCAAAGCCTGTTCACACAATGCCTGGATGCATAGCAGGAACTTATCTTCCAAGCTCTCTCACTGATCACCTGCATGGGAAGCATTGAAGCATTGTACAGCGTGGGTCTTCTTGATGATTTTGAGTCCCATGCGGTATCACATGATGTCTGTGGTCCGACAATCAGTACAGTGTCACTGGACAGATTAGAAAGGAAGCAAGCTATGGACCCACTGCCTGCTGTTAGTACGTGGGGGCGGAGCTATTGTAACTATCAGACGGCAGCCCAACAGCCGCAACATCATTCGTGTGAATCGTGTCACAGTCACACTAAATAAAATAAAAATAAGGGCTACAGTCTAGCAGTTTTTTTGCAATTGCTTACTCTCTGGTTTTGTTACGTTACTAAGCAGACATTAATATATAGAAAACAACACGTTTGTAGAGATGTCTGTG
The DNA here is from genome assembly GCF_027579735.1 of Bombina bombina. Classification (NCBI taxonomy): domain Eukaryota; kingdom Metazoa; phylum Chordata; class Amphibia; order Anura; family Bombinatoridae; genus Bombina; species Bombina bombina. The sequence goes on along the minus strand of NC_069499.1, from coordinate 1,403,459,993 downwards.
AAATAAAATTTTGCTGGTGAACTCCTCAAGACATCTCTACAAACAAACGTGTTGTTTTATATATATATTAATGTCTGCCTAGTAACATAACGAAACAGAGAGAGCAAACAATTTCAAAAAGCTGCTAGAGTTCTGGAAATTGTAGTTAATTAACCTAAATTTACTGAAATAAAACTGATTCTAATTTTGATATTTTAAGAGGAACACATTTGCTGGAAAAAAACTCTATCTGAGGCAGTAAAAGGCTGGGCGCGCAAAAACAGGGAACAATCCCACCCCTTCCATCTGGGCATCCAGGAGACTAGTTACACAACCCATACCTGGGTGGTTGGTAGCTTCCCTCTGGTCCCACTGGTCAGCTCAGCGCCTATATACCTCCAGTCTTCTGACCTTGTCTTCTCCGACAGGTCCAGGCAGCAGCGCAGCAGTACAGGTCAGGGTGCGGTTGGGGTCCAGCCCGCTCTGCAGAAGACTCTGCTTTTCTGACTGCTTTTGCTCCACCTCTTACCTCTGGTCTCAGTCTCATGCTCTCAGGTCTTAACCTCGCTCCACAGGGGGACCCAGCAGAGCAGAGGGTACACCGTTCTGCCTGCGCGGTCCTTACTCACGCTGGCTCCTGTCTCTCAGTGAGGAGGAGGGTCAGGGTAAGAAGGGAGCGCTCAGGTTGAGGGAACAGGACCAGGTAGTTTGACGCTGTCACACACACTGTGGACCTTCAGTGCCCGCCCGGTAACCAGCCTCAGAGCTCATGCTGAGGGCTCTCTCTGCCCCAGCCGGCTTCTAGTACACTCCCCTGCCTTGCTGAAATCCAGTCCCACATGTCAGGACTTCACGTGACTATGTAATCTGCGGTTCAACAGTTGCACCGGCACCAAACAAAAACACACCATTCATGTCACAATACAATGTTGTATGTAGGGGCAAACTAAGACAGGCCGGGCCGCATTAAAAGAAGTCAGCAGTAATAGTGGGCGGGGCTAAGGTAACCGGAGGCCCACCGGGAAAATGCCCTATGGCCAGTCCGGGCCTGCAGGATAGTCCACTGTAGTTTAAAAGGCTTTTATTTTTCACAGCAACAACAAACAGGCAGTTTAGTTTCAAAAACTGTAACCCTTCCTCTGCAGGAATGTAAAGTACTTTTAGTAAGTAGCAGTACTTACAATCATGTCCCAGCACTTCACAGCATTTCACAGTGCTTTGCAAGAATAATGCCCTTTTTAGTAGTTCACAGAAACAAAGGTCTTTTAACACACACACACCAGCTTCTCTAGCTGGGTAACTCTCTCTCTCATAGGTATCAGTCAAGCTGCTATTTAAACTCTCACCGCTTCTAATTAACCACACCTGTGATTAGCTGCTTAATCAAAAGCCTGGACTGGACAGCTTCACAGCTGTCTGGGATAATGGTCCACCCTTCCCTCAATTATCCCAACCCCAGGGACCCAGAACACAGTTTACGAACGGCACAATCAAATACACACATTCTCTCTCTGGGGTTTTTAACTGAAAAGAGAAATACCATGTATAATACTTGGTCTTACATATTTTCCATTTATAACAAGGCCTTCCTTTCTGTCACAGTATATATATATATATATATATATATATATATATATATATATATATATATATATATATATATATATATATATATATATGAATGTACATATGCATTTATGTATTTAGATGTGTATATATTTATTTGCAGACATATTTACACATATAAACACATAAATACATATAACAAATCTATAGGCAAGGATAGAAACAGTGGTATATAGTTGTAGGACTGTTAAAAAACAGGGGATACAGCACTCTTAAAAAGAATAATGCAACAAATTCAATCAAATAAGTATCAAATTCTAAATGTATTAATACATAATATTGAGTCTGAACTCGCAACAGCAGCACTGATCAAAGGATCACTGAAAATATATACATATAAACAAAAAACAACAATGAGTAAAAAGGACCAGTCCTGGAGTGACACAGCTGAAATTGTGCCTAAAATAGTACACAAGAATAAAGGTACCCCTGCAGTCACAGGGCCGCCACTAGAAATTTTGGGGCCCCTGACAACCATTGATCAGCCCCCCCCCCCTCTTTTGACATGTGCAATTTTTGAACAAGTGACTAAAACGTATATGCACTTTATTCTTAAGTGTCTATTTAAACTTGGAAATGTTGTAAAGGTAGTAACATACAAACACACAGACGCACTCATACACTGTAACACACTCACACATAAGGATTCACATATAGACACTCTAGGAGACATGCAAAGAAACACACAAACACACTCAGAAACAGACACCCAAACAGATACTCAGCACTTGATTACATTGACCTGACAAGTAATGAGGTAGACTACAGTTTTGTAAAAAAAAATGAGATTTAGAAAACAAAATATGGAGTTGATTATCTTTTTGTAAAGGAAGATGCCAACTAAATGATGACAACAGCATGCAGTGGCTGAAAGGAAGGGCCCTGAACTGCCTAAACAATAATTTAAAGGTTAAATGGTGGATTAGTGACTTCCGTAAAGGCCTCATTAGTCTCAAAGTCTGTAGAAAGATGTGAATAATCAGTAGTAAGGTCAAAATGTCCTAAAAAGGAACAGACAATGGACACACACACAAACTCAAACTTGCACATACACACAAGGAAACACCAACAGAGACAGCCTCAGAAAACACACAAAGACATACACACACACACACAAACAGAGACACCCACAGAAAACACACAAAGACATAAACATACAGAGAGACAACCACATAAAACACAGAAAGACATACATACACACACCCTCACTGAGACATCCACAGAAAACACACAAAGACATACACACACCCTCACAGAGACACACACAGAAAACACACACCCTCACAGAGACATCCACAGAAAACACAGACATACATACATACACACACCCACCCTCACAGAGACATCCACAGAAAACACAGACATACACACCCACCCTCACAGAGGCATCCAGAGAAAATACACAAAGGCAAACATACACACACCCTCGCAGAGACACCCATAGAAAAAGCTCAGACATATGCACACACCCTCACAGACATCCACAGAAAATGCACAAAGACATACACACCCACCCTCACAGAGAGACCCACAGAAAATAAAATACATACACACTCATAGAGACACAAACCAAAGCACAGGCATAAATACAGACACCCACAGAAACACTCACAGGAGGAAACATTTATGCACCTTGCATCCCCTAAATCAACAGTGTGTGACATGCATGATAAAAAAAATTGCGAACATTAAGAGATCACTTTTTAAAGAATCATATTTGTAAATGTGTAAACAAAATAATTCTATGAATTCAAAATTGTACACTAATGATCTGGGTAGATGGCTAGATAAAGAAAAGTACTTTTAAAAGGTTGACATATGTTTGTTTGTATTTTCCCCAACCAAGAGCACCACTTCAAATATAGTGTACAAATGTTCCCATCTGTCAGCTGTACTTATGGATTTTGATAATGCTGTACTTTATATGGTCTTGGTGGAACCATAAGCTGTGGTGCTCATACCATTAGATCTGGTTAAATGCAGGATTTAGGCTTTTTGGTATTTATTATTTATTATATATAATGCATATCTGCCAAAAGGGCACCTACCATTTGTGTATTAAGGAGGAAACATTTCTGCATGGTTTTAAATATAGAATTTCTACAGCATTGTCAAAAAAAAATCATAGATACACAGGATTTAGGCTTTTTGGTATTTATTTCAAAATTAAGTCAGCTGTAGTGTAAACTGAACAGTTTTAAGTTAACCTGCATAAATGTTTCTACCTCATTTCAAACACTGAGCAATCTTAGTCTGAGAGTATAACATTTTATGCAGATGTAAAAATCTTAGATAAAATGCCTCCTTGCATCTGGAAAGTCCTTGCACAAAGGAGCAGTAAACCAGTAAACTGGTAAAATATATATATATATATATATATATATATATATATATATATATATATATATATAATGCATATCTGCCAAAAGGGCACCTACCATTTGTGTATTGAGGAGGAAACATTTCTGCATGGTTTTAAATATAGAATTTCTAGAGCATTGTCAAAAAAAATCATAGATACACTGCTGCAAAAAAAATTTGCTAAGTAAGTCCTACCTCCTCTGCAAATGAAAGTGATCTGCCGTCTGACTCAGGCACACACTATACAAACAAAGTGCCACACTCAGAAATCCTCTCAAATGCTAATACTTTACTCATTGTAATAACATGTCCCTTGCTCAATTAGCACTCTGCTGTAGTACTACCCACTGGTGGCTGCCAACATTTTTTTTTTTTTTTTTTTTTTTAGTTCTTACCTCATGGAGCCCCCCTGGCTCATTGGGCCCCTGACAGGAGTCACCCTTGTCACCCCCTGATGGCAGCCCTGCCTGCAGACATAGGTTGTACGGGTATGAACAGACCAACTACACCCACTCAGGAATCAGAATCCCCAAAGGATTAAGGAGGCAATATCTGAGCTGAGAAGAGTTAAAGGGATCTAAGTTGTCTATACATAGCCACTCAACACGTGGGAAGGTAAATATACAACAGCAAGTAAACTGTAATTGCAGGGGGTGTGGCCATGCTGCATGGAATAGACAGAGCTCTGTACAAAAATCAACATGCACAAAGTATTTCAATACCATAAGTACATAGATAAATATGGGACATATGTAAAACAAAAATGTTCACAGTCATAGTTTACAATGTAAAGAGCAAAGTCCCGGCACAATTTCAGCTGTGTCACTCCAGGACCGGTCCTTTTTACTCATTGTTGTTTTTTTTTTTATATTTACTGTATATATTTTAAGTGATCCTTTGATCAGTGCTGCTGTTGCGAGTTCAGACTCAATATTATGTATTAATAAATTTAGAATTTGATACTTATTTGATTGAATTTAATGCATTATTATTTTTAAGAGTGCTGTATCCCCTGTCTTTTAACAGTGCTACTACTATATACCACTGTTTCTCTCCTTGCCTATAGATTTGTTATTTCTATTTTAAGGGTCGGCACCATCTACCTATTAAGGTGCTAGTATAAAGGTCATATGCCATTACTAGCTTATATTTAATTTTGCATCATTTTTCTTACTACATTGTTTCCATCCACTATACAAAATTTAAAAATATACATAAATACATATATATACATATACAGGTACTGTATATATATATATATATAAGTGCATTAGAGCCCTTTGCACTCAAGTAGCTAAAAACATGAAAACTAGATATGAGCGTTTCGGATCGATTCGGAAATTCGGAAAATTCGGCAAATTCGGCGATTCGAATTGAACCGAATTTCCGAATTAAAATACTGCTGAATTACCGAATATATCCGAATTACTTCGGATTTATTCGGTAAATTCAGATGGCCATGGATTACACTAGTATTGTACAGTATAAGTCTAATCCCACCTAACACTTACCGAAATTCCGAACCGAATCCAGCCGAATTTAGTACATAATACTGGTCTAATCCCACCTAACACTTACCGAAATTCCGAATTTCCGAACCGAATCGAATCCAGCCGAATTTATTCGAATCCGAATGAATCCGAAACAAAACCGAACCGAATTTATTTGAATCCGAATGAATCCGAAACACATCCGAACCGAATCGATTCAAATTTTTCCAAATTCGAATCGCTCCGAACCGAAATTCAAAAAAATCCGAATCGAACCGAACCGAACCGAATTTTTTCGCCATGCACATGTCTAATGAAAACTCATATTTATGCAATATTCATATTTAATAAAGTGTTTGCGTTTTTACTGTAAATATTTTACATTCCAATGTTCTTAACATAAGGAAATATGTTCTACATATTTTTAAATAGAAATGCCTAATGCCATCAGTTTTGTGTGCGAGTAGGGTGTTTTTTTTCCACTTTTGTGCTCCTTTGAAGTCTATGGGGAATATTTTAACACGGTCATGATATTTGGACATTGGCTTTTTGCGCACGTTGGGTTAGAACTCATGCAAAACCTTTTTACTTTCAAATTGTAATACGCGCACTACCCAATGTGTGCAAAATGCCTCTGTCTAGCGGAGTTAACCCACGAGCAGGAGCACAAACTACTGCTCCACTAGTAATCTGGTCCAAAGTATTTATCCTCCTACTGTCCCTCGATACCAATTATACGGCTAGATTACGAGTATTGCGTTATACTGAAAAAGCAGAGTTATTAGGTTATAACACTGCTTTTTCACTACTGCTGGTATTACGAGTCTTGCAGATTTAGGGGCATCACACACCTTTTTGGCCTTACCGCAAATCAACTTATGCAATTTGCGTATAGTCTTTTTACAATGGGACTCACATAGCACTGGTATTACAAGTTTGTCCTGGGAGGCCAAAAAGTGAGTGGTACACCCTATCCCATCAAGGTTCGTACCGCATTTTAAAGTCAGTAGTTATGAGTTTTACACTACAAAGCCGTAGCATAAAACTCATAACTAAAGTGCTAAAAAGTACACTAACACCCATAAATTACCTATAAACCCCTAAACCGAGGCCCTCCCGCATCGCAAACACTAAAATAAAAATATTAATCCCTAATCTGCCACTCCAGACATTGCCGCCACTATAATAAACATATTAACCCCTAAACCGCCATACTCCCGCCTCGCAAACAGTAGTTAAATATTATTAACCCTTAATCTGCTGTCCCTAACATCTCCACCACCTACCTACATTTATTAACCCCTAATCTGCCGCCCCCAAAGTCGCCGCGACTATATTACATTTATTAACCCCTAAATCTAAGTCTAACCCTAACACCCCCTAACTTAAATATAATTTAAATAAATCTAAATAAAACCTACAATTATCACCTAAATTATTCCTATTTAAAACTAAATACTTACCTATAAAATAAACCCTAAGCTAGCTACAATATAACTAATAGTTACATTGTCTCTAGCTTAGGTTTTATTTTTATTTTACAGGCAAGTTTGTATTTATTTTAACTAGGTAGAATAGTTACTAAATAGTTATTAACTATTTACTAACTACCTAGCTAAAATAAATACAAATTGACCTGTAAAATAAAACCTAACCTAAGTTACACTAACACCTAACCTAACCCTACAATTAAATAAATTACCTAAATTAAATACAATTAAATAAATTAAATAAAATTAGCTAAATTACAAAAAAACAAACACTAAATTACAGAAAATAAAAACAAATTACAAGATCTTTAAACTAATTACACCTAATCTAAGAGCCCTATCAAAATAAAAAAAGCCCACCCAAAATAAAAAAAACCCTAGCCTAAACTAAACTATCAATAGCCCTTAAAAGAACCTTTTGCGGGGCATTGCCCCAAAGAAATCAGCTCTTTTACCTGAAAAAGACATACAAACAACCCCCCCAACAGTAAAACCCACCACCCACACAACCAACCCCCCAAATAAAAGCCTAACTAAAAAAACTAAGCTCCCCATTGCCCTGAAAAGGGCATTTGTATGGGCATTGCCCTTAAAAGGGCATTTAGCTCTATTGCTGCCCAAAGCCCTAACCTAAAAATAAAACCCACCCAATACACCCTTAAAAAATCCTAACACTAACCCCCAAAGATTCACTTACCAGGAGAAGTCTTCATCCAAGCGGCAAGATGTCCTTAACAAAGCCGGCAGAAGTTGTACTCCAGACGGGCAGAAGTGGTCCTCCAGACAGGCAGAAGTCTTCATCCAGACGGCATCTTCTATCTTCATCCATCTGGCGCGGAGCGGGTCCATCTTCAAGACATCCGGCGCGGAGCATCCTCTTCTTCTGATGGACTAACAATGAATGAAGGTTCCTTTAAATGACGTCATCCATGATGGCGTCCCTTAGATTCCGATTGGCTGATAGAATTCTATCAGCCAATCGGAATTAAGGTTGAAAAAATCCTATTGGCTGATTGGATCAGCCAATAGAATTGAAGTTCAATCCTTTTGGCTGATCCAATCAGTCAATAGGATTGAGCTCGCATTCTATTGGCTGTTGGCCGCGTCGGATGTCTTGAAGATGGACCTGCCGTCTGGATGAAGACTTCTGCCCGTCTGGAAGACCACTTCTGCCATCTAGAAGATGCCGTCTGGATGAAGACTTCTGCCCGTCTGGAAGACCACTTCTGCCTGTCTGGAGGACCACTTCTGCCGGCTTCGTTGAGGACATCTTGCCGCTTGGATGACGACTTCTCCCGGTAAGTGAATCTTCGGGGGTTAGTGTTAGGATTTTTTAAGGGTGTATTGGGTGGTTTTTATTTTTAGGTTAGGGCTTTGGGCAGCAATAGAGCTAAATGCCCTTTTCAGGGCAATGGGGAGTGTATGGGCAATGCCCATACAAATGCCCTTTTCAGGGCAATGGGGAGCTTAGTTTTTTTTAGTTAGGCTTTTATTTGGGGGGTTGGTTGTGTGGGTGGTGGGTTTTACTGTTGGGGGGGTTGTTTGTATTTCTTTTTCAGGTAAAAGAGCTGATTTCTTTGGGGCAATGCCCCGCAAAAGGCCCTTTTATGGGCTATTGGTAGTTTAGTTTAGGCTAGGGTCTTTTTTTATTTTGGGTGGGCTTTTTTTTATCTTGATAGGGCTCTGAGATTAGGTGTAATTAGTTTAAAGATCTTGTAATTTGTTTTTTATTTTCTGTAATTTAGTGTTTTTTTTTTAATTTAGCTAATTTTATTTAATTGTAGGGTTAGGTTAGGTGTTAGTGTAACTTAGGTTAGGTTTTATTTTACAGGTAAATTTGTATTTATTTTAGCTAGGTAGTTATTAAATAGTTAATAACTATTTAATAACTATTCTACCTAGTTAAAATAAATACAAACTTGCCTGTAAAATAAAAATAAAACCTAAGCTAGCTTAGGGTTTATTTTATAGGTAAGTATTTAGTTTTAAATAGGAATCATTTAAGTGATAATAGTAGTAGTGATGTCGCGAACCTAACATTTTGGGTTAGCGAACGGCGAACGCGAACTTCTACCTAGTTAAAATAAATACAAACTTGCCTGTAAAATAAAAATAAAACCTAAGCTAGCTTAGGGTTTATTTTATAGGTAAGTATTTAGTTTTAAATAGGAATCATTTAAGTGATAATAGTAGTAGTGATGTCGCGAACCTAACATTTTGGGTTAGCGAACGGCTTACGCGAACTTCCGCAAAAGTTCGCGAACCGGCGAACCGCCATAGACTTCAATAGACAGGCGAATTTTAAAACCCACAGGGACTCTTTCTGGCCACAATAGTGATGGAAAAGTTGTTTCAAGGGGACTAACACCTGGACTGTGGCATGCCGGAGGGGGATCCATGGCAAAACTCCTATGGAAAATTACATAGTTGATGCAGAGTCTGGTTTTAATCCATAAAGGGCATAAATCACCTAACATTCCTAAATTGTTTGGAATAACGTGCTTTAAAACATCAGGTATGATGTTGTATCGATCAGGTAGTGTAAGGGTTATGCCCGCTTCACAGTGCGCAGTGTAGGTGATATACCTGCCCTGACCATGCTTTGCAGACCAGGTATCAGTGGTCAGATGGACCCTTGCCCCAACACTGTGTGCCTGCCAGACATGCCATTATAGCAGACTTATATGGCTTTGGCGTTGCTTTTTGGTAATTAGAAGGCTGCTAAATGCCACTGCGCACCACACGTGTTTTATACCAGCAGTGAAGGGGTTAATTAGGGAGCATGTAGGGAGCTTGTAGAGTTAATTTTAGCTTAAGTGTAGTGTAGTAGACAACCCAAAGTATTGATCTAGGCCCATTTTGGTATATTTCATGCCACCATTTCACCGCCAAATGCGGTCAAATAAAAAAAAAATTGTTCACTTTTTCACAAACTTTAGGTTTCTCACAGAAATTATTTACAAACAACTTATGCAATTATGGCATAAATGGTTGTAAATGCTTCTCTGGGATCCCCTTTGTTCAGAAATAGCAGACTTATATGGCTTTGGCGTTGCTTTTTGGTAATTAGAAGGCTGCTAAATGCCACTGCGCACCACACGTGTTTTATACCAGCAGTGAAGGGGTTAATTAGGGAGAATGTAGGCAGCTTGTAGAGTTAATTTTAGCTTAAGTGTAGTGTAGTAGACAACCCAAAGTATTGATCTAGGCCCATTTTGGTATATTTCATGCCACCATTTCACCGCCAAATGCGATCAAATAAAAAAAAATTGTTCACTTTTTCACAAACTTTAGGTTTCTCACAGAAATTATTTACAAACAACTTATGCAATTATGGCATAAATGGTTGTAAATGCTTCTCTGGGATCCCCTTTGTTCAGAAATAGCAGACTTATATGGCTTTGGCGTTGCTTTTTGGTAATTAGAAGGCTGCTAAATGCCACTGCGCACCACACTTGTTTTATGCCCATCAGTGAAGGGGTTAATTAGAGAGCATGTAGGGAGCTTGTAGAGTTAATTTTAGCTTAAGTGTAGTGTAGTAGACAACCTAAAGTATTGATCTAGGCCCATTTTGGTATATTTCATGCAACCATTTCACCGCCAAATGCGATCAAATTTAAAAAAAACTTAAATTTTTTCGTAATTTTAGGTTTCTCACTGAAATTATTTACAAACAGCTTGTGCAATTATGGCACAAATGGTTGTAAATGCTTCTCTGGGATCCCCTTTGTTCAGAAATAGCAGACATATATGACTTTGGCGTTGCTTTCTGGTAATTAGAAGGCCTCTAAATGCTGCTGCGCATCACATGTGTATTATGGCGAGCAGTGAAGGGGTTAATTAGGTAGTTTGTAGGGAGCTTGCAGGGTTAATTTTAGCTTTAGTGTAGAGATCAGCCTCCCACCTGAGACATCAGACCCCCTGATCCCTCCCAAACAGCTCCCTTCCCTCCCCCACCCCACAATTGTCCCCGCCATCTTAAGTACTGGCAGAAAGTCTGCCAGTACTAAAATAAAAGGTTTTTAAATTTTTTTAGCATATTTACATATGCTTTGGTGTAGCATCCCCCCTTAGCCCCCAACCTCCCTGATCCCCCCCAAAACAGCTCTCTAAACCTCCCCATCTGCCTTATTGGGGGCCATCTTGGGTACTGGCAGCTGTCTGCTATTATTTCACAGTCAAAAAAGTGTTGTTTTTTTTAAATGTACACTACTGTTACACCAGATATGAGTGGTGGCACTGGGCAAGTAAGTGGGCACAGTATACTCTGTGAGCCTGACACACACGCTGGCAGGTAGGCAACTGCAATTAGATTACACAGGGAAAAAAAAAAAAGCAGACTGATGTTCTAGCCCTAAAAAGGGCTTTTTGGCGTGCTGTCCTTACAGCAGAGATCAGATGAGTCCTTCAGGACTGTAGTGGACACTGAATACACTAGCCTTGCTATCGATTTCCCTATTAAATCAGCAGCAGCTACACTGTCCCTCCTCTCACTATGGCCTAGATTTGGAGTTCGGCGGTAAAAGGGCTGTTAACGCTCCGCGGGCTTTTTTCTGGCCGCACCATAAATTTAACTCTGGTATCGAGAGTTTAATCAAATGCTGCGTTAGGCTCCAAAAAAGGAGCGTAGAGCATTTTTACCGCAAATGCAACTCTCGATACCAGAGTTGCTTACGGACGCGGCCGGCCTCAAAAACGTGCTCGTGCACGATTCTCCCATAGGAAACAATGGGGCTGTTTGAGCTGAAAAAAAACCTAACACCTGCAAAAAAGCAGCGTTCAGCTCCTAACGCAGCCCCATTGTTTCCTATGGGGAAACACTTCCTACGTCTGCACCTAACACTCTAACATGTACCCCGAGTCTAAACACCCCTACCCTTACACTTATTAACCCCTAATCTTCCGCCCCCGCTATCGCTGACCCCTGCATTATATTATTAACCCCTAATCTTCCGCTCTGTAAACCGCCGCAACTTACATTATCCCTATGTACCCCTAATCTGCTGCCCCTAACACCGCCGACCCCTATATTATATTTATTAACCCCTAATCTGCCCCCCTCAACGTCGCCGACACCTGCCTACACTTATTAACCCCTAATCTGCCGAGCGGACCTGAGCGCTACTATAATAAAGTTATTAACCCCTAACCCGCCTCACTAACCCTATCATAAATAGTATTAACCCCTAATCTGCCCTCCCTAACATCGCCGACACCTACCTTCAATTATTAACCCCTAATCTGCCGAGCGGACCTCACCGCTATTCTAATAAATGTATTAACCCCTAAAGCTAAGTCTAACCCTAACACTAACACCCCCCTAAGTTAAATATAATTTACATCTAACGAAATAAATTAACTCTTATTAAATAACTTATTCCTATTTAAAGCTAAATACTTACCTGTAAAATAAATCCTAATATAGCTACAATATAAATTATAATTATATTATAGCTATTTTAGGATTAATATTTATTTTACAGGCAACTTTGTAATTATTTTAACCAGGTACAATAGCTATTAAATAGTTACCTAGTTAAAATAATAACAAATTTACCTGTAAAATAAATCCTAACCTAAGATATAATTAAACCTAACACTACCCTATCAATAAAATAATTAAATAAACTACCTACAATTACCTACAATTAACCTAACACTACACTATCAATAAATTAATTAAACACAATTGCTACAAATAAATACAATTAAATAAACTAGCTAAAGTACAAAAAATAAAAAAGAACTAAGTTACAAAAAATAATAAAATATTTACAAACATAAGAAAAATATTACAACAATTTTAAACTAATTACACCTACTCTAAGCCCCCTAATAAAATAACAAAGCCCCCCAAAATAAAAAATGCCCTACCCTATTCTAAATTAAAAAAGTTACAAGCTCTTTTACCTTACCTGCCCTGAACAGGGCCCTTTGCGGGGCATGCCCCAAGGATTTCAGCTCTTTTGCCTGTAAAAAAAAAACATACCATACCCCCCCCCCAACATTACAACCCACCACCCACATACCCCTAATCTAACCCAAACCCCCCTTAAATAAACCTAACACTAAGCCCCTGAAGATCTTCCTACCTTGTCTTCACCATACCAGGTTCACCGATCCGTCCTGGCTCCAACATCTTCATCCAACCCAAGCGGGGGTTGGCGATCCATCATCCGGTGCTGAAGAGGTCCAGAAGAGGATCCAAAGTCTTCCTCCTATCCGGCAAGAAGAGGACATCCGGACCGGCAAACATCTTCTCCAAGCGGCATCTTCAATCTTCTTCCATCCGGTGCGGAGCGGGTCCATCTTGAAGCAGGCAACGCGGATCCATCCTCTTCTTCCGTTGTCTCCCGACGAATGACGGTTCCTTTAAGGGACGTCATCCAAGATGGCGTCCCTCGAATTCCGATTGGCTGATAGGATTCTATCAGCCAATGGGAATTAAGGTAGGAATTTTCTGATTGGCTGATGGAATCAGCCAATCAGAATCAAGTTCAATCCGATTGGCTGATCCAATCAGCCAATCAGATTGAGCTCGCATTCTATTGGCTGATCGGAACAGCCAATAGAATGCGAGCTCAATCTGATTGGCTGATTGGATCAGCCAATCGGATTGAACTTGATTCTGATTGGCTGATTCCATCAGCCAATCAGAAAATTCCTACCTTAATTCCAATTGGCTGATAGAATCCTATCAGCCAATCGGAATTCGAGGGACGCCATCTTGGATGACGTCCCTTAAAGGAACAGTCATTCGTCGTTCAGTCGTCGGTCCGGATGGATGTTCCGCGCTGGAGGTCTTCAGGATCCTGCCGCTTCGCTCCGGATGGAAGACCATAGAAGGTGCCGCCTGGATGATGACTTCAATCGGATGGAAGATCCTCTTCTGCCCCGCTTGGATGAAGACTTTGACCGGATCATGGACCTCTTCAGTCCCCGCTTGGGCTTGGATCAGGACATCGGAGGAGCTCTTCAGGACGGATCGGTGAACCTGGATGGTGAAGACAAGGTAGGAAGATCTTCAGGGGCTTAGTGTTAGGTTTATTTAAGGGCGGTTTGGGTTAGATTAGGGGTATGTGGGTGGTGGGTTGTAATGTTGGGGGGGGTATTGTATTTATTCTTTTACAGGCAAAAGAGCTGAAATTCTTGGGGCATGCCCCGCAAAGGGCCCTGTTCAGGGCTGGTAAGGTAAAAGAGCTTGTAATTTATTTAATTTAGAATAGGGTAGGGAATTTTTTATTTTGGGGGGCTTTGTTATTTTATTAGGGGGCTTAGAGTAGGTGTAATTAGTTTAAAATTGTTGTAATATTTTTCTTATGTTTGTAAATATTTTTTTATTTTCTGTAACTTAGTTCTTTTTTATTTTTTGTACTTTAGCTAGTTTATTTAATTGTATTTATTTGTAGGAATTGTGTTTAATTAATTTATTGATAGTGTAGTGTTAGGTTAATTGTAGGTAATTGTAGGTAGTTTATTTAATTATTTTATTGATAGGGTAGTGTTAGGTTTAATTATATCTTAGGTTAGGATTTATTTTACAGGTAAATTAGTTATTATTTTAACTAGGTAACTATTAAATAGTTCTTAACTATTTAATAGCTATTGTACCTGGTTAAAATAATTACAAAGTTGCCTGTAAAATAAATATTAATCCTAAAATAGCTATAATATAATTATAATTTATATTGTAGCTATATTAGGATTTATTTTACAGGTAAGTATTTAGCTTTAAATAGGAATCATTTATTTAATAAGAGTTAATTTATTTCGTTAGATAAAAATTATATTTAACTTAGGGGGGTGTTAGTGTTAGACTTAGCTTTAGGGGTTAATCAATTTATTAGAATAGCGGTGAGCTCCGCTCGGCAGATTAGGGGTTAATAATTGAAGGTAGGTGTCGGCGATGTTAGGGAGGGCAGATTAGGGGTTAATACTATTTATGATAGGGTTAGTGAGGCGGATTAGGGGTTCATAACTTTATTATAGTAGCGCTCAGGTCCGCTCGGCAGATTAGGTGTTAATAAATGTAGGCAGGTGGAGGCGACGTTGAGGGGGGCAGATTAGGGGTTAATAAATATAATATAGGGGTCGGCGATGTTAGGGCAGCAGATTAGGGGTACATAGGGATAACGTAGGTGGCGGCGATTTGCGGTCGGAAGATTAGGGGTTAATTATTTTAAGTAGCTGGCGGCGACGTTGTGGGGGGCAAGTTAGGGGTTAATAAATATAATATAGGGGTCGGCGGGGTTAGGGGCAGCAGATTAGGGGTACATAAGTATAACGTAGGTGGCGGTCGGCAGATTAGGGGTTAAAAATTTTAATCGAGTGGCGGCGGTGTGGGGGGACCTCGGTTTAGGGGTACATAGGTAGTTTATGGGTGTTAGTGTACTTTAGGGTACAGTAGTTAAGAGCTTTATGAACCGGCGTTAGCCAGAAAGCTCTTAACTCCTGCTATTTTCAGGCGGCTGGAATCTTGTCGTTAGAGCTCTAACGCTCACTTCAGAAACGACTCTAAATACCAGCGTTAGAAAGATCCCATTGAAAAGATAGGCTACGCAAATGTCGTAGTGGGATTTGCGGTATGGAAAAGTCGCGGCTGAAAAGTGAGCGTTAGACCCTTTAATCACTGACTCCAAATACCAGCGGGCGGCCAAAACCAGCGTTAGGAGCCTCAAACGCTGGTTTTGACGGCTACCGCCGAACTCCAAATCTAGGCCTAAGAATGCAGCTTCCAAATGAATCTAAAATGGATGCTGTCCAGGAGGTGGGAGGGTCTGGGAGGGAGGGTCTGCTGCTGATTGGCTGGAATGTGTCTTCTGACTGTGAGGTATAGGGTCAAAGTTTACTCAATGATGAGGAATAGGGGGGGGGACCGAACATGGCATATGTTCGCCATCCGCGGCGAATGCGAACATGCTATGTTCGCCGGGAATTATTCGCCGGCGAACTATTCGCAACATCACTAAATAGTAGGTTTTATTTAGATTTATTTAAATTATATTTAAGTTAGGGGGTGTTAGGGTTAGGTTTAGACTTAGATTTAGGGGCTAATAAATTTAATATAGTGGCGGCGACGTTGGGGGAGGCAGATTGGGGGTTAATAAATGTAGGTAGGTGGCGGCGATGTAAGGGACAGCAGATTAGGGGTTAATAATATTTAACTAATGTTTGTGAGGCGGGAGTGCGGCGGATTAGGGGTTAATATGTTTATTATAGTGGCAGCGATGTCCGGAGCGGCAAATTAGGGGTTAATAAGTATAATGTAGGTGTCGGCGATGTCGGGGGTGGCAGATTAGGGGTTAATAAGTGTAAGATTAGGGTTGTTTAGACCCGGGGTTCATGTTAGGGTGTTAGGTGTAAACATAAAATGTGTTTCCCCATAGGAATCAATGGGGCTGCGTTACTGAGTTTGTCGCTGCTTTTTTGCAGGTGTTAGACTTTTTCTCAGCCGGCTCTCCCCATTGATGTCTTTGGGGAAATCGTGCACGAGAACGTATAACCAACTCACCGCTGACTTAAGCAGCGCTGGTATTGGAGTGCGGTATGCGGTATGTAAAAACCTGTAATACCAGCGCTGCAGGTAAGTGAGCGGTGACAATAAAGTGCACGTTAGCAACGCACCCCTGTTACCGCAAAACTCGTACTCTGGCCGATATATATATATATTTTTTAAATCTTAAGAAGTTTAACAATAAACAATAAAACTAATTTTAAACAAAAACATGTGTTGTGGGTTTTCATTGTGTGAATCAAACATATTCTATGTTCCAGGACAATATGGGCTCCATGTATGAAGCAACGTAAGCTGCTCCAGAGCCCTTTCAGAAGAGGTTCACAAATGTGAGCCTGATGTGGTAAAGAGAAATCCCAGAGAGCTTGTTCTCTCTTTGTGATTAACAGTCCCTTCTCTTGCACGATTGGTCTCATCGGAGTGTGTAATGATGCATACGGGCCAGAGGATGAACAGATCCACTGCCCGTATGAAGTGAAGGCGAGCGGACAACTTCTCAAGTTGAGAAGCTTGGCCGCACGCCATTTAATATATGGGGCCCTATGTGTTAATTAGTTATGCTAAAGGTAATATTGTTTTTCCTAAGTTAACCACTAGCAATGGAATTATGGATCATACAGCAAATGTAATTTAGCGTAATGTCATTCATGTCACCCAATAAGTGCGTGTGTAATAGAAATGTAACTTCCACATTTTAAAGTAATGACTTCTACTTAGGGACAGCGTTTTATGCACATTCTCCCACTGTGGGGACTTTATCTGATATCCAGTACCTTGCAATTAGCTGCTTAGGCCTCTAGTTATCAACGCGTCTACCTCAAATACGCTGGAATTCCGCAGCGTATTTGTGGCGAGGCTGATTCGCCTTAGTTATCAAGCCCTACACACCAGCAAAAGTAGAATTTGGTGACGTAAGCTTCGATCCGCCGGACTCAGTCCGACACAGATCGATTCTTACGTCACTCCAGATGTTCCGCACACAAGTGCGGCACAATCTGACTACTTTTACTAGTTATCAAAAAACTAGCAGGTACGCTCAGCACTTTTCCGGCCCAGCATACCTGGTTTTCAAAGCGCCGCCCTGGAGGCGGCGGATCCCATAGGAATCAATGGGAGTCTGACCATAGCGAAAGTTCATGTTCGCTGCTGCCAGATATCCCATTCATTCTTATGGGAGCTGTCTAAACCTAACACCCTAACATGTACCCTGAGTCTAAACACCCCTAATCTGCCCCCCCTTACACCGCTGCAACTAAATAAAGTTATTACCCGGAGCCAACCGCCACACTAATAAACTGATTAACCCCTAAACCGCCGCTCCCTGTCCCCGCCGCAACTATAATATATGTATTAACCCCTAAACCGCCGCTCCCGGACCCCGCCGCCACCTACATTATACCTAGTAACCCCTATCCTGCCCCACCTATACCGCCGCCACCTATAATTAAGTTATTAACCCCTATCCTGCCGATCCCGGACCCAGCCGCAACTAAATAAATAGTTTAGTTGAAATAATTTTTATTGAGTACAATTCAAAATGAAGAAAAAATACAAACAATTCCAATAACCATGACATGATCCACCACCCACACACTGGTTGGATTAGATTAATAGTCTTTATGTGATCTTATAAATCCCAAGTGCAGAGTAGAATCCTGTTGGTTTAGTCGTTTGTAACTCATTTTTCAAGTCTTTTTTTGCGAACCATCCATAACATTTTCCAAGTAAAACCTCTTATAAATGTAAAATAAATGGATAAAATAAAAAAACAATATTAAACAATATAGGTCACGTTGATCACAACCCCCAACCTCAATGTATGCTGAATCTCACTTTTCACTGTTCAATTGGTTTTACAAATACCACTTGAGCTCTGCACCTAGTTGCTATCGTAATTGGCCCCCTCCATCATCCAGTAAAACCAGATCTTACCAAATGTATCCATGGTATTTTGTAAGTGAGCAGCTGTCTCATACATTGCATATGTGTTTTTAATTTTGAGAATAATCTCTGACCATTCCGGGACCCCTGTCTTCCAGTGTTTAGCGATGGAAGTCCTAACAATAGTGAATATAATCCTAAGAAATGTATTGATATCTTTATTGTAAGTTTTGTTTCTAACATTCAATAAAGCCTGTGATGCTAAAACTGTAACTTGATCTCCAAACAGTCCCGACAAGAGATCTGACACCCGTCTCCACACCATCTCAACCTTGGGGCACTCCCACCACATGTGCATATAGGTTCCCTTGAGTTTACACCCTCTATAACATGTATTTGAGGTTCCTGCTACAGAGTGTGCTGTCCTTTCAGGGGTCAGATACCATCGAAATACTGATTTAATACTGTTTTCCCTCAAATCTGCGCTCAATAATCCTCTGCTAGCCTCACTTGTCAATGAGTCCCATTCTTCCGCCGATATGACCAGCCCTAGATCTGTCTCCCACCTTCTGATAATAGGTGGTTTGCTCTTGATTTTAGATGACTGGATGGCTAGATACATGCTGGAAATTGCTTGCTTGGGCCTTTGCTCTCAAGTGTTGTGGTCTGGCTCTATAAGTATAAAAACCAATGTAATGGAAGTGGATGTATCCTCTCCTGTAATTGGGTAAATGTAAGTGGGAGTCCTCTATGTAGGAAGTCAGCTACCCTATATAAGCCCTTGTTTTCCCATTTATCCAGGAGAATATGGCTATCTTTCGGGAGAATATACTTTAGTGGTCGTACGCCAGAGTATTCTGGGATCAATCTGTCAAGTACAGAGCTATTCCATTGCTGGAATGTGAGCACAAGAGCTCGTGGTCTGTATACCTCCCCAGTCATACCGACATCTTTCCTCCAGAGGATATCCTCTGGAGATAAATAAATAGTTTAACTCCTAAACCGCCGCTCCCGGACCCCGCCGCAACCTATATTAAACTTATTAACCCCTAATCTGCCCCCCCTACACCTTCGCCACCTATAATAAATTTATTAACCCCTATCCTGCCCCCCCCTACACCGCCGCCACTGTAATAAAATTATTAACCCCTAAACCTAAGTCTAACACTAACCATAACACCCCCCTAACTTAAATATTAATTAAATACATCTAAATAAATTTAACTCTTATTAACTAAGGCCTAGATTTAGAGTTTGGCGGTAGCCGTGAAAACCAGCGTTAGAGGCTCCTAACGCTGGTTTTAGGCTACCGCCGGTATTTGGAGTCATTCAAAAAAGGGTCTAACGCTCACTTTTCAGCTGCGACTTTTCCATACCGCAGATCCCCTTACGTAAATTGCGTATCCTATCTTTTCAATGGGATCTTTCTAACTCCGGTATTTAGAGTCGTGGCTGAAGTGAGCGTTAGAAATCTAACGGCAAAACTCCAGCCGCAGAAAAAAAACAGGAGTTAAGAGCTTTTTGGGCTAACGCCGGTTCATAAAGCTCTTAACTACTGTGCTCTAAAGTACACTAACACCCATAAACTACCTATGTACCCCTAAACTGAGGTCCCCCCATATCGCCGCCACTCGATTAAATTTTTTTAACCCCTAATCTGCCGACCGCCACCTACGTTATACTTATGTACCCCTAATCTGCTGCCCCTAACACCGCCGACCCCTGTATTATATTTATTAACCCCTAATCTGCCCCCCACAACGTCGCCGCCAACTACCTACAATAATTAACCCCTAATCTGCCGATCGCAAAGCGCCGCCAGCTAAATTATCCCTATGTACCCTTAATCTGCTGCCCCTAACACCGCCGACCCCTATATTATATTTATTAACCCCTAATCTGCCCCCCTCAACGTCGCCGACACCTGCCTACACTTATTACCCCTAATCTGCCGAGCGGACCGCACCGCTACTATAATAAAGTTATTAACCCCTAATCCGCCTCACTAACCTTATAATAAATAGTATTAACCCCTAATCTGCCCTCCCTAACATCGCCGACACCTAACTTCAATTATTAACCCCTAATCTGCCGACTGGAGCTCACCGCTATTCTAATACATGTATTAACCCCTAAAGCTAAGTCTAACCCTAACACTAACACCCCCTAACTTAAATATAATTTTAATCTAACGAAATTAATTAACTCTTATTAAATAAATTATTCCTATTTAAAGCTAAATACTTACCTTTAAAATAAATCCTAATATAGCTACAATATAAATTATAATTACATTGTAGCTATTTTAGGATTAATATTTATTTTACAGGCAACTTTGTAATTATTTTAACCAGGTACAATAGCTATTAAATAGTTAAGAACTATTTAATAGTTACCTAGTTAAAATAATAACAAAATTACCTGTAAAATAAATCCTAACCTAAGTTACAATTAAACCTAACACTACACTATCATTAAATTAATTAAATAAAATATCTACAATTACCTACAATTAAACCTAACACTACACTATCAATACATTAATTAAATACAATATCTACAAATAACTACAATGAAATAAACTAACTAAAGTACAAAAAATAAAAAAGAACTAAGTTACAAAAAATAAAAAAATATTTACAAACATAAGAAAAATCTTACAACAATTTTAAACTAATTACACCTACTCTAAGCCCCCTAATAAAATAACAAAGCCCCCCAAAATAAAAAAAATGCCCTACCCTATTCTAAATTACTAAAGTTCAAAGCTCTTTTACCTTACCAGCCCTGAACAGGGCCCTTTGCGGGGCATGCCCCAAGAAGTTCAGCTCTTTTGCCTGTAAAAAAAAACATACAATACCCCCCCCCCCAACATTACAACCCACCACCCACATACCCCTAATCTAACCCAAACCCCCCTTAAATAAACCTAACACTAAGCCCCTGAAGATCTTCCTACCTTATCTTCACCATACCAGGTTCACCGATCGGTCCAGAAGAGCTCCTCCGATGTCCTGATCCAAGCCCAAGCAGGGGGCTGAAGATGTCCATGATCCGGTAGAAGTTTTCATCCAAGCGGGGCAGAAGAGGTCTTCCATCCGATTGAAGTCTTCATCCAAGGGGCATCTTCTATCGTCATCCATCCGGAGCGGAGCGGCAGCATCCTGAAGACCTCCGACGCGGAACATCCATCTTGGCCGACGACTGAACGACGAATGACGGTTCCTTTAAATGACGTCATCCAAGATGGCGTCCCTCGAATTCCGATTGGCTGATAGTATTCTATCAGCCAATCGGAATTAAGGTAGGAATATTCTGATTGGCTGATGGAATCAGCCAATCAGAATCAAGTTCAATCCGATTGGCTGATCCAATCAGCCAATCAGATTGAGCTCGCATTCTATTGGCTGTTCCGATCAGCCAATAGAATGCGAGCTCAATCTGATTGGCTGATTGGATCAGCCAATCGGATTGAACTTGATTCTGATTGGCTGATTCCATCAGCCAATCAGAATATTCCTACCTTAATTCCGATTGGCTGATAGAATCCTATCAGCCAATCGGAATTCGAGGGACGCCATCTTGGATGACGTCATGTAAAGGAACCGTCATTCGTCGTTCAGTCGTCGGCCAGGATGGATGTTCCGCGTCGGAGGTCTTCAGGATGCTGCCGCTCTGCTCCGGATGGATGACGATAGAAGATGCCGCTTGGATGAAGACTTCAATCGGATGGAAGACCTCTTCTGCCCCACTCGGATGAAGACTTCTACCGGATCATGGACATCTTCAGCCCCCCGCTTGGGCTTGGATCAGGACATCGGAGGAGCTCTTCTGGACCGATCGGTGAACCTGGTATGGTGAGGATAAGGTAGGAAGATCTTCAGGGGCTTAGTGTTAGGTTTATTTAAGGGGGGTTTGGGTTAGATTAGGGGTATGTGGGTGGTGGGTTGTAATTTTGGGGGGGGTATTGTATGTTTTTTTTTACAGGCAAAAGAGCTGAACTTCTTGGGGCATGCCCCGCAAAGGGCCCTGTTCAGGGCTGGTAAGGTAAAAGAGCTTTGAACTTTAGTAATTTAGAATAGGGTAGGGCATTTTTTTATTTTGGGGGGCTTTGTTATTTTATTAGGGGGCTTAGAGTAGGTGTAATTAGTTTAAAATTGTTGTAAGATTTTTCTTATGTTTGTAAATATTTTTTTATTTTTTGTAACTTAGTTCTTTTTTATTTTTTGTACTTTAGTTAGTTTATTTCATTGTAGTTATTTGTAGATATTGTATTTAATTAATGTATTGATAGTGTAGTGTTAGGTTTAATTGTAGGTAATTGTAGATATTTTATTTAATTAATTTAATGATAGTGTAGTGTTAGGTTTAATTGTAACTTAGGTTAGGATTTATTTTACAGGTAATTTTGTTATTATTTTAACTAGGTAGCTATTAAATAGTTATTAACTATTTAATAGCTATTGTACCTGGTTAAAATAATTACAAAGTTGCCTGTAAAATAAATATTAATCCTAAAATAGCTACAATGTAATTATAATTTATATTGTAGCTATATTAGGGTTTATTTTACAGGTAAGTATTTAGCTTTAAATAGGAATAAGTTATTTAATAAGAGTTAATTTATTTTGTTAGAATAAAATTATATTTAACTTAGGGGGGTGTTAGGGTTAGGGTTAGAATTAGCTTTAGGGGTTAATACATTTATTAGAATAGCGGTGAGCTCCGCTCGGCAGATTAGGGGTTAATAAGTGTAGGCAGGTGGGGGAGACGTTGTGGGCGGCAGATTAGGGGTTAATAAATATAATATAGGGGTCGGCGGTGTTAGGGGCAGCAGATTAGGGGTACATAGCTATAATGTAGGTTGCGGCGGTTTACGGAGCGGCAAATTAGGGGTTAATAATAATATGCAGGGGTCAGCGATAGCAGGGGCGGCAGATTAGGGGTTAATAAGTGTAAGGTTAGGGGTGTTTAGACTCAGGGTTCATGTTAGGGTGTTAGGTGCAGACATAGGAAGTGTTTCCCCATAGGAAAAATGGTGCCGCGTTAGGAGCTGAACGCTGCTTTTTTGCAGGTGTTAGTTTTTTTTTCAGCTCAAACAGCCCCATTGTTTTCTATGGGGTAATCGTGCACAAGCACGTTTTTGAGGCTGGCCGCGTCCGTAAGCAACTCTGGTATCGAGAGTTGCAGTGGCGTTAAATTATGCTCTACGCTCCCTTTTTGGAGCCTAACGCAGCCATTCTGTGGACTCTCAATACCAGAGTTATTTTAAAGGTGCGGCCAGAAAAAAGCCAGCGTTAGCTACGCGGGTCGTTACCGACAAAACTCTAAATCTAGCCGTAAATTAATCCTATTTAAAACTAAATACTTACCTTTAAAATAAACCCTAATATAGCTACAATATAAATAATAATTATATTGTAGCTATCTTAGGATTTATTTTTATTTTACAGGCAACTTTCAATTTATTTTAACTAGGTACAATAGCTATTAAATAGTTATTAACTATTTAATAGCTGCCTAGTTAAAATAAAGAGAAATTTACCTGTAAAATAAAAACTAACCTAAGTTTCAATTACACCTAACACTACACTATACTTTAATAAATTATTCCTATTTAAAACTAAATACTTACCTGTAAACTAAACCCTAAGATAGCTACAATGTAATTAATAATTACATTGTAGCTATTGTAGGATTTATATTTATTTTACAGGTAACTTTGTATTTATTTTAGCTAGTTAGAATAGTTATTAAATAGTTATTAACTATTTAATAACTACCTAGCTAAAAGAAATACAAAATTACCTGTAAAATAAATCCTAACCTAAGTTACAATTAAACCTAACACTACACTATCATTAAATTAATTAAATAAATGAGCTACAAATAACTACAATTAAATACAATTAAATAAACTAACTAAAGTACAAAAAATAAAAAAAGCTAAGTTACAAAAATAAAAAAAATAAGTTACAAACATTTAAAAAATATTACAACAATTTTAAGCTACTTACACCTAATCTAAGCCCCCTAATAAAATAACAAAGCCCCCAAAATAAAAAAATGCCCTACCCTATTCTACATTAAAAAAGTAAACAGCTCTTTTGCCTTACCAGCCCTTAAAAGGGCCTTTTGCGGGGCATGCCCCAAAGAAAACAGCTCTTTTGCCTGTAAAATAAAAATACAACCCCCCCCAACATTAAAACCCACCACCCACATACCCCTACTCTAACCCAAACCCCCCTTAAATAAACCTAACACTACCCCCCTGAAGATCATCCTACCTTGAGCCGTCTTCAGCCAGCCGACCACCGATGGAACTGAAGAGGAGATCCGGAGCGGCAGAAGTCATCATCCAAGGGGCGCTGAAGAAGTCTTCCATCCGATTAAGTCATCATCCAGGCGGCGCTGAAGAGGTCTTCCATCCGATAGAAGTCTTCATCCAGGCGGCGTCTTCAATCTTCATCCATCCGGAGCGGAGCCATCTTCAGACGAGCCGACACGGAGCCATCCTCTTTTTCCCGACGACTAACGACGAATGAAGGTTCCTTTAAGGGACGTCATCCAAGATGGCGTCCCTTCAATTCCGATTGGCTGATAGGATTCTATCAGCCAATCGGAATTAAGGTAGGAAAAATCTGATTGGCTGATGCTATCAGCCAATCAGATTGAGCTTGCATTCTATTGGCTGTTCCGATCAGCCAATAGAATGCAAGCTCAATCTGATTGGCTGATTGGATCAGCCAATCGGATTGAACTTCAATCTGATTGGCTGATTCAATCAGCCAATCAGATTTTTCCTACCTTAATTCTGATTGGCTGATAGAATCCTATCAGCCAATCGGAATTGAAGGGACGCCATCTTGGATGACATCCCTTAAAGGAACCTTCATTCGTTGTTAGTCGTCGGGAAGAAGAGGATGGCTCCGCGTCGGCTCGTCTTAAGATGGCTCCGCTCCTCTCCGGATGGATAAAGATTGAAGACGCCGCCTGGATGATGACTTCATCGGATGGAAGACTTCTTCAGCGCCCCTTGGATGATGACTTCTGCCGCTCCCGATCTCTTCTTCGGTTCCATCGGTGGTCGGCTGGCTGAAGATGGCTCAAGGTAGGATGATCTTCAGGGGGGTAGTGTTTGGTTTATTTAAGGGGCTTTGGGGTTAGAGTAGGGGTATGTGGGTGGTGGGTTTTATTGTTGGGGGGGTTGTACTTTTATTTTACAGGCAAAAGAGCTGTTTTCTTTGGGGCATGCCCCGCAAAAGGCCCTTTCTCTTGCAAGGTGTATACAGTCCACAGATTCATCCTTTACTTGTGGGATATTCTCATTCCCTACAGGAAGTGGCAAAGAGAGCACACAGCAAAGCTATCCATATAGCTCCCCCTCTAGCTCCACCCCCCAGTCATTCTCTTTGCCGGCTCTAAGCACTAGGGTCTCTCTCGGGAGTGTAAAGTGAATGTGGTGTTAGAATTTTAGTTTTATTATCTTCAATAAAAAGTTTGTTATTTTAAATGGTACCGGTTTGTACTATTTACTCTCTAGCAGAAAAGTGATGAAGAGTTCTGCTGAGAGGAAAATGATTTTAGCATGTTGTAACTAAAATCCACTGCTGTTCCCACACAGGACTGAGGAGTACCAGAAAACTTCAGTTGGGGGGAACAGTTTGCAGGGTCATCTGCAATAAGGTATGTTCAGTCATTTATTTCTAGACAAGACTGAGATAATGCTAGAAGAGACTGACAAGATCCCCGTGAGGGGAGGGTAAGCTATGTTCACAGATTTAGTAAGGAATTGAATGCTTACACAATAGGGCTAATATACTGGTTGGCACTTATTTAGGGCAATCGATTGTTTGACTAAGGAAAAATCGTTTTGCAAGACACTTTGAAAGCCCTTTTGGGATCTTTCTGGGGTTATTACCACATGGCTGTTTTTTTAGTCACTTATGAGTGATTTGCTAGGCCTCACAGCTCCGGAGTAGAGTGGGAGGGGCCTAATTTCACGCCTCAGATGCGCACTTAGAATTGCAGAGGAGTTCATGCTGTTTCACATGGAGGGTCCTGCTGATGTTTGAGGGCCTAAAAGAAGCTATATTCCCCCAAATCTGATCCCTAAGGGCAGGTAGGGCCACAGCAAGGCTGTGGCAAGGTGCTGTAGTATTTTAACTGGGTGTTGGCTTTAGGCTGCTCCGGTTTGGGCATTAAGGGGTTAATAGTTTTGAAACTTGTGGTGCAATCTTATTAAGGCTTTAGCTACATACTGTGAAAATTTCAGAAAGATTGATGCATTTTTCACTGTTTGGTAAAATTGTGTGCCCTTTTTATCTCTTAAAGGCACAGTAACGTTTTTTCAAATTGTGTTTTTTATTTGATTCAAGTGATTTCCAAGCCTGCTTGTGTATATTACTAGTCCGTTAAACATGTCTGACACTAAGGAAAATCCTTGTTCAATGTGTTTAGAAGCCATGGTGGAACCCCCTCTCAGAATGTGTCCCACTTGTACTGATATGTCTATACACTTTAAAGATCATATTGTTGCACTTAAGAATGTGGCCCAAGATGATTCTCAGACTGAAGGTAACGAGGGTAGCCCGTCTGCCTCTCCCCAAGTGTCACAACCAGTTACGCCCGCGCAAGCGACGCCTAGTACCTCTAGTGCGTCTAACCCTTTTACATTACAAGACTTAGCGGCAGTCATGGATAAT
This sequence comes from Bombina bombina, assembly GCF_027579735.1. Classification (NCBI taxonomy): domain Eukaryota; kingdom Metazoa; phylum Chordata; class Amphibia; order Anura; family Bombinatoridae; genus Bombina; species Bombina bombina. Next base: position 1,403,432,947 of record NC_069499.1, on the reverse strand, counting down.
TCTCCTACAGCCTTCTTATCTAAACTGCCTGTGTTCCCTGCAAAGCGTGATAGCTCTGTTTTAAGAACAGATTATGAGCATTCTGACGCTTTGGTAGCCGTATCCCATATACCCTCACAACGCTCTGAAGTGGGAGTGAGGGATTTGATGTCTGAGGGAGAAGTCTCTGATTCAGGAAGGGTTCCTCCTCAGACAGATTCAGATACGTTGGCTTTTAAATTTAAACTAGAACACCTCAGCGTTTTGCTTAGGGAGGTATTAGCTACTCTGGATGACTGTGACCCTTTGGTGATCCCAGAGAAATTGTGTAAAATGGACAAGTACCTAGAGGTCCATGTTTACACGGATACGTTTCCGGTCCCTAAGAGAATTGCGGATATCGTTACTAGGGAGTGGGATAGACCAGGTATTCCCTTTGTTCCCCCTCCTGTTTTTAAGAAAATGTTCCCCATACCTGACCCTGTGCGGGACTCGTGGCAGACGGTCCCCAAGGTGGAGGGGACTTGCTAAACGCACAACCATACCAATTGAAGACAGTTGTGCTTTTAAAGACTCTATGGATAAAAAGTTAGAGGGTTTACTTAAGAAAATATTTGTTCAACAAGGTTTTCTTCTCCAACATATTGCCTGCATTATTCCTGTAGCTACTGCAGCGGCTTTCTGGTTTGAGGCGCTGGAAGACTCGCTCCAGACGGAGACCTCATATGAGGAAATTATGGATAGAATTAAGGCTCTAAAGCTAGCTAATTCTTTTATCACTGACGCCGCTTTCCAAATAGCTAAGTTAGCGGCGAAAAACTCAGGTTTCGCCATTTTGGCGTGCAGGGCGCTATGGCTAAAGTCCTGGTCGGCCGATGTGTCGTCTAAATCCAAGCTTTTGAACATCCCTTTCAAAGGAAAGACCCTCTTCGGGCCTGAATTGAAAGAGATTATTTCTGATATCACCGGGGGAAAAGGCCATGCTCTCCCTCAGGACAAGTCCTTTAAGACAAAGAATAAAGCTAATTTTCGTTCCTTTCGGAATTTCAGGAACGGCCCCGCTTCATCCTCTCCGGCTGCAAAGCAAGAGGGTAACGCTTCACAACCCAGGGCAACCTGGAAACCTTACCAGGGCTGGAATAAGGGTAAACAGGCCAAAAAGCCTGCAGCTGCCACCAAGACAGCATGAAGGGGTAGCCCCCGATCCGGGACCGGATCTAGTAGGGGGCAGACTCTCTCTCTTCGCTCAGGCCTGGGCAAGAGATGTACACGACCCTTGGGCATTAGAGATTGTAGCCCAGGGATACCTTCTAGAATTCAAGGACTCTCCTCCAAGGGGAAAGTTCCACATTTCTCGTCTGTCTACAGATCAGACAAAGAAAGAGGCGTTTTTACGCTGTGTAGAAGATCTACATACAATGGGAGTGATCCACCCAGTTCCAATTGCAGAACAAGGACTGGGGTTTTACTCAAACCTGTTTGTGGTTCCCAAAAAAGAAGGAACTTTCAGACCAATCCTGGATCTCAAAATTCTAAACAAATTCCTCAGAGTCCCATCATTCAAGATGGATACCATTCGGACAATCTTACCAATGATCCAGGAGGGTCAATATATGACTACCGTGGATCTAAAGGATGCGTATCTGCACATTCCTATCCACAAAGATCATCACCAGTTTCTCAGGTTTGCCTTTCTGGACAAGCATTATCAGTTCGTGGCTCTTCCTTTCGGCTTGGCCACTGCTCCCAGAATTTTCACAAAGGTGCTAGGGTCCCTCCTGGCGGTTCTAAGACTGCGGGGCATAGCAGTGGCGCCTTACCTAGACGACATCTTAATTCAGGCCTCAACTTTCCAAAGTACCAAGTCTCACACGGAGATTGTATTGGCCTTTCTGAGGTCTGACGGGTGGAAGGTGAACGTCAAAAAGAGTTCTCTCTCCCCCCTCACAAGAGTTCCATTCCTAGGAACCCTGATAGACTCGGTAGAAATGAAAATATTTCTGACAGAGGTCAGAAAGTTAAAACTGTTAACTACTTGCCGAGCTCTTCATTCCATTCCTCGGCCATCTGTAGCTCAGTGCATGGAGACAATCGGACTAATGGTAGCGGCAATGGACATAGTCCCTTTTGCTCGGATACACCTCAGACCACTACAACTATGCATGCTCAAACAGTGGAATGGGGATTATGCAGATTTGTCTCCTCAAATTCAGTTGGACCAGGAGACCAGAGATTCTCTTCTCTGGTGGTTGTCTCAGGATCATCTGTCTCAGGGAATATGCTTCCGCAGGCCAGAGTGGATCATTGTAACGACCGACGCCAGTCTGTTAGGCTGGGGTGCGGTCTGGGACTCCCTGAAAGCTCAGGGCTTATGGTCTTGGGAAGAAACTCTTCTCCCGATCAACATTCTAGAACTGAGGGCGATATTCAACGCTCTTCAGGCATGGCCTCATCTAGCGGCGGCCAAATTCATCAGATTTCAGTCGGACAACATCACGACTGTAGCTTACGTCAATCATCAGGGGGGAAAAAAGAGTTCCCTAGCGATGACGGAACTAACCAAAATAATCAGGTGGGCAGAGGATCACTTCTGCCATCTCTCAGCAATTCACATCCCAGGAGTAGACAACTGGGAGGTGGATTTTCTAAGTTGTCAGACTTTTCACCCGGGGGAGTGGGAACTCCACCCGGAGGTATTTGCCCAGCTGACTCAGCTATGGGACATCCCAGAGTTGGATCTGATGGCGTCCCGTCAGAACACCAAACTTCCTCTCTACGGGTCCAGGTCCCGGGATCCCAAGGCGGTATTGATAGATGCTCTAGCAGCGCCTTGGTCCTTCAATCTGGCTTATGTTTTTCCACCGTTTCCTCTCCTCCCGCGTCTCCCAGAATCAAGCAGGAGAAGGCTTTGGTGATTCTGATAGCGCCTGCGTGGCCATGCAGGACTTGGTATGCAGACCTAGTGGACATGTCATCTGTCCCACCATGGACACTGCCAATGAGGCAGGATCTTCTAATACAGGGTCCGTTCAAGCATCCAAATTTAGTTTCTCTACGTCTGACTGCTTGGAGATTGAACGCTTAATTCTATCAAAGCGTGGGTTCTCTGAGTCAGTTATAGATACTCTGATTCAGGCTAGAAAGCCTGTCACCAGGAAAATCTACCATAAGATATGGCGGAAATATCTTTGTTGGTGCGAATCCAAGGGTTACTCATGGAGTAAGATTAGGATTCCCAGGATATTGTCCTTTCTCCTAGAAGGATTGGAGAAAGGATTGTCAGCTAGTTCCTTAAAAGGACAAATTTCTGCTCTGTCTATCCTGTTACACAAGCGTCTGGCAGAGGTACCAGACGTTCAAGCGTTTGCTCAGGCTTTAGTCAAAATCAAGCCTGTCTATAAACCTGTGGCTCCGCCATGGAGTTTGAATCTAGTTCTTTCAGTTCTTCAAGGAGTTCCATTTGAACCTTTACATTCCATAGATTTTAAGTTGTTATCTTGGAAAGTTTTGTTTTTGATAGCTATCTCTTCTGCTCGAAGAGTTTCAGAATTATCTGCCTTACAGTGTGATTCACCTTACCTGGTGTTCCAAGCAGATAAGGTAGTTTTGCGTACCAAGCCTGGTTTTCTTCCAAAAGTTGTTTCTAACAAGAATATTAACCAGGAAATAGTTGTTCCTTCTCTGTGTCCTAATCCATCTTCGAAGAAGGAACGTTTTATTACACAATCTTGATGTAGTTCGTGCTTTAAAGTTCTATTTACAAGCAACTAAGGATTTCAGACAAACATCTTCCTTGTTTGTTATCTATTCTGGTAAGAGGAGAGGTCAGAAAGCGACTGCTACCTCTCTCTCCTTTTGGCTGAAAAGCATCATCCGTTTGGCCTATGAGACTGCTGGCCAGCAGCCTCCTGTAAGAATTACTGCTCATTCTACCAGAGCAGTGGCTTCCACATGGGCTTTCAAAAATGAGGCTTCTGTTGAACAGATTTGTAAGGCAGTGACTTGGTCTTCACTGCATACTTTTGCCAAATTTTACAAATTCAATACTTTTGCTTCTTCGGAGGCTATTTTTGGGACAAAGGTTTTGCAAGCAGTGGTGCCTTCCGTTTAAGGTACATGTCTTGTTCCCTCCCTTCATCCGTGTCCTAAAGCTTTGGTATTGTTATCCCACAAGTAAAGGATGAATCCGTGGACTGGATACACCTTGCAAGAGAAAACAGAATTTATGCTTACCTGATAAATTACTTTCTCTTGCAGTGTATCCAGTCCACGGCCCGCCCTGGCATTTAAGTCAGGTATAAAATTTTTTGTTTAAACTACAGTCACCACTGCACCCTATGGTTTCTCCTTTTTCTTCCTAACCTTTGGTCAAATGACTGGGGGGTGGAGCTAGAGGGGGAGCTATATGGACAGCTTTGCTGTGTGCTCTCTTTGCCACTTCCTGTAGGGAATGAGAATATCCCACAAGTAAAGGATAAATCCGTGGACTGGGTACACCGCAAGAGAAAGTAATTTATCAGGTAAGCATAAATTCTGTTTTTAAGGGCTGGTAAGGCAAAAGAGCTGTTTACTTTTTAATGTAGAATAGGGTAGGGCATTTTTTTTATTTTGGGGGGCTTTGTTATTTTATTAGGGGGCTTAGATTAGGTATAAGTAGCTTAAAATTGTTGTAATATTTTTTAAATGTTTGTAACTTATTTTTTTTATTTTTTGTAACTTAGCTTTTTTTATTTTTTGTACTTTAGTTAATTTATTTAATTGTATTTAATTGTAGTTATTTGTATGTAATTTATTTAATTAATTTAATGATAGTGTAGTGTTAGGTTTAATTGTAACTTAGGTTAGGATTTATTTTACAGGTAATATTGTATTTCTTTTAGCTAGGTAGTTATTAAATAGTTAATAACTATTTAATAACTATTCTAACTAGCTAAAATAAATACAAAGTTACCTGTAAAATAAATATAAATCCTACAATAGCTACAATGTAATTATTAATTACATTGTAGCTATCTTAGGCCTAGATTTGGAGTTTTGTCGGTAACGACCCGAAAAACTAACGCCGGCTTTTTTCTGGCCGCACCATAAAAATAACTCTGGTATCGAGAGTCCACATAAAGGCTGCGTTAGGCTCCAAAAAAGGAGCGTAGAGCATTTTTAACACAGCTTCAACTCTCGATACCAGAGTTGCTTACGGACGCGACCAGCCTCAAAAACGTGCTCGTGCACGATTCCCCCATAGGAAACAATGGGGCTGTTTGAGCTGAAAAAAACCCAAACACCTGCAAAAAAGCCGCGTTCAGCTCCTAACGCAGCCCCATTGTTTGCTATGCGGTAACCCTTCCTACGTCTGCACTTAACACTCTAACATGTACCCCGAGTCTAAACACCCCTAACCTTACACTTATTAACCCCTAATCTGCCGCCCCCGCTATCGCTGACCCCTGCATATTATTATTAACCCCTAATCTTCCGCTCCGTAAACCGCCGCTACTTACATTATCCCTATGTACCCCTAATCTGCTGCCCTAACATCGCCGACCCCTATATTATATTTATTAACCCCTAATCTTCCCCCCACAACGTCGCCTCCACCTGCCTACACTTATTAACCCCTAATCTACCGACCGGACCTGAGCGCTACTATAATAAAGTTATTAACCCCTAATCCGCCTCACTAACCCTATCATAAATAGTATTAACCCCTAATCTGCCCTCCCTAACATCGCCGACACCTAACTTCAATTATTAACCCCTAATCTGCTGACCGAATCTCGCCGCTATTCTAATAAATGTATTAACCCCTAAAGCTAAGTCTAACCCTAATACTAACACCCCCCTAAGTTAAATATAATTTAAATCTAACGAAATTAATTAACTCTTATTAAATAAATTATTCCTATTTAAAGCTAAATACTTACCTGTAAAATAAATCCTAATATAGCTACAATATAAATTATAATTATATTATAGCTATTTTAGGATTTATATTTATTTTACAGGTAACTTTGTATTTATTTTAACCAGGTACAATAGCTATTAAATAGTTAAGAACTATTTAATAGCTAAAATAGTTAAAATAATTACAAATTTACCTGCAAAAGAAATCCTAACCTAAGTTACAAATAAACCTAACACTAGACTATCAATAAATTAATTAAATAAACTACCTACAATTACCTACAATTAACCTAGCACTACACTATCAATAAATTAATTAAATACAATTGCTACAAATAAATACAATTAAATAAACTAGCTAAAGTACAAAAAATAAAAAAGAACTAAGTTACAAAAAATAAAAAAATATTTACAAACATAAGAAAAATATTACAACAATTTTAAACTAATTACACCTACTCTAAGCCCCCTAATAAAATAACAAAGCCCCCCAAAATAAAAAAATGCCCTACCCTATTCTAAATTACTAAAGTTCAAAGCTCTTTTACCTTACCAGCCCTGAACAGGGCCCTTTGCGGGGCATGCCCCAAGAAATACAGCTCTTTTGCCTGTAAAAAAAAACATACAATACCCAAGCCCCCCAACATTACAACCCACCACCCACATACCCCTAATCTAACCCAAACCCCCCTTAAATAAACCTAACACTAAGCCCCTGAAGATCATCCTACCTTGTCTTCACCATACCAGGTTCACCGATCGGTCCAGAAGAGCTCCTCCGATGTCCTGATCCAAGACCAAGCGGGGGGCTGAAGAGGTCCATGATCCGGCTGAAGTCTTCATCCAAGCGGGCCAGAAGAGGTCTTCCATCCGATTGAAGTCTTCATCCAAGCGGCATCCATCCGGAGCGAAGCGGCAGCATCCTGAAGACCTCCACCGCGGAACATCCATCCTGGCCGACGACTGAACGACGAATGACGGTTCCTTTAAATGACGTCATCCAAGATGGCGTCCCTCGAATTCCGATTGGCTGATAGGATTCTATCAGCCAATCAGAATTAAGGTAGGAATATTCTGATTGGCTGATGGAATCAGAATCAAGTTCAATCCGATTGGCTGATCCAATCAGATTGAGCTCGCATTCTATTGGCTGTTCCGATCAGCCAATAGAATGCAAGCTCAATCTGATTGGCTGATCTTGGATGATGTCATTTAAAGGAACCGTCATTCGTCGTTCAGTCGTCGGCCAGGATGGATGTTCCGCGGTGGAGGTCTTCAGGATGCTGCCGCTTCGCTCCGGATGGATGCCGCTTGGATGAAGACTTCAATCGGATGGAAGACCTCTTCTGGCCCGCTTGGATGAAGACTTCAGCCGGATCATGGACCTCTTCAGCCCCCCGCTTGGGCTTGGATCAGGACATCGGAGGAGCTCTTCTGGACCGATCGGTGAACCTGGTATGGTGAAGACAAGGTAGGATGATCTTCAGGGGCTTAGTGTTAGGTTTATTTAAGGGGGTTTGGGTTAGATTAGGGGTATGTGGGTGGTGGGTTGTAATGTTGGGGGGCTTGGGTATTGTATGTTTTTTTTTACAGGCAAAAGAGCTGTATTTCTTGGGGCATGCCCCACAAAGGGCCCTGTTCAGGGCTGGTAAGGTAAAAGAGCTTTGAACTTTAGTAATTTAGAATAGGGTAGGGCATTTTTTTATTTTGGGGGGCTTTGTTATTTTATTAGGGGGCTTAGAGTAGGTATAATTAGTTTAAAATTGTTGTAATATTTTTCTTATCTTTGTAAATATTTTTTTATTTTTTGTAACTTAGTTCTTTTTTATTTTTTGTACTTTAGCTAGTTTATTTAATTGTATTTATTTGTAGCAATTGTATTTAATTAATTTATTGATAGTGTAGTGCTAGGTTAATTGTAGGTAATTGTAGGTAGTTTATTTAATTAATTTATTGATAGTCTAGTGTTAGGTTTATTTGTAACTTAGGTTAGGATTTCTTTTACAGGTAAATTTGTAATTATTTTAACTATTTTAGCTATTAAATAGTTCTTAACTATTTAATAGCTATTGTACCTGGTTAAAATAAATACAAAGTTACCTGTAAAATAAATATACATCCTAAAATAGCTATAATAGAATTATAATTTATATTGTAGCTATATTAGGATTTATTTTACAGGTAAGTATTTAGCTTTAAATTGGAATAATTTATTTAATAAGAGTTAATTAATTTCGTTAGATTTAAATTATATTTAACTTAGGGGGTGTTAGTATTAGGGTTAGACTTAGCTTTAGGGGTTAATACATTTATTAGAATAGCGGCGAGATTCGGTCGGCAGATTAGGGGTTAATAATTGAAGTTAGGTGTCGGCGATGTTAGGGAGGGCAGATTAGGGGTTAATACTATTTATGATAGGGTTAGTGAGGCGGATTAGGGGTTAATAACTTTATTATAGTAGCGCTCAGGTCCGGTCGGCAGATTAGGGGTTAATAAGTGTAGGCAGGTGGAGGCGACGTTGTGGGGGGCAGATTAGGGGTAAATAAATATAATATAGGGGTCGGCGGTGTTAGGGGCAGCAGATTAGGGGTACATAAGGATAACGTAGGTGGCGGCGCTTTGCGGTCGGCAGATTAGGGGTTAATAAGTGTAGGCAGGTGGAGGCGACGTTGAGGGGGGCAGATTAGGGGTTAATAAATATAATACAGGGGTCGGCGGTGTTAGGGGCAGCAGATTAGGGGTACATAAGGATAACGTAGGTGGCGGTCGGCAGATTAGGGGTTAAAAATTTTTTTCCGAGTGTCGGCGATGTGGGGGGACCTCGGTTTAGGGGTACATAGGTAGTTTATGGGTGTTAGTGTACTTTAGAGTACAGTAGTTAAGAGCTTTATAAACCGGCGTTAGCCCAGAAAGCTCTTAACTACTGACTTTTTTCCTGTGGCTGGAGTTTTGTCGTTAGATGTCTAACGCTCACTTCAGACACGACTCTAAATACCGGAGTTATAAAAATCCCATTGAAAAGATAGGATACGCAATTTACGTAAGGGGATCTGCGGTATGGAAAAGTCGCGGCTGGAAAGTGAGCGTTAGACCCTATTTTGAGTGACTCCAAATACCGGCGGTAGCCTAAAACCAGCGTTAGGAGCCTCTAACGCTGGTTTTCACGGCTACTGCCAAACTCTAAATCTAGGCCATAGGGTTTATTTTACAGGTAAGTATTTAGTTTTAAATAAAACATTTATTAAAGTATAGTGTAGTGTTAGGTGTAATTGTAACTTAGGTTAGTTTGTATTTTACAGGTAAATTTCTCTTTATTTTAACTAGGTAGCTATTAAATAGTTAATAACTATTTAATAGCTATTGTACCTAGTTAAAATAAATTGAAATTTGCCTGTAAAATAAAAATAAATCCTAAGATAGCTACAATATAACTATTATTTATATTGTAGCTATATTAGGGTTTATTTTAAAGGTAAATATTTATTTTTAAATAGGAATAATTAATTTAATAAGAGTAAAATTTATTTAGATGTATTTAATTAATATTTAAGTTAGGGGGTGTTAGGGTTAGTGTTAGACTTAGGTTTAGGGGTTAATAATTTTATTACAGTGGCGGCAGTGTAGGGGGGGCAGGATAGGGGTTAATAAATTTATTATAGGTGGCGACGGTGTAGGGGGGGCAGATTAGGGGTTAATAAGTTTAATATAGGTTGCGGCGGGGTCCGGGAGCGGCGGTTTAGGGGTTAAACTATTTATTTAGTTGCGGCGTGGTCCGGGATCGGCAGGATAGGGGTTAATAACTTAATTATAGGTGGCGGCGGTATAGGGGGGGGCAGGATAGGGGTTACTAGGTATAATGTAGGTGCGGTGGGCTCCGGGAGCGGCAGTTTAGGGGTTAATACATTTATTATAGTTGCGGTGGTGTCCGGGAGCGGCGGTTTCAGGGTTGCTATCTTTATTTAGCTGCGGGGGGTTCCGGGGGCGCCGGTATAGGGGGTAGAACAGTATAGTTAGTGTGGGTGCTTAGTGACAGCTTGTCAATAAAGCTGTCAAAAAGCCGAAGAGCAGCGAGATCGGATGAGTGATAACTATCACTGTCCGCTGCTCATCACCCCGTACTTGGTGCGCGGCTTTTTGACATCTTTTTTGATAACTTTGGCAAACGTATTCAGGTCCGCGGCGGCGATGGTAGGCGAGCTTAGGCGGGCGTATTGGGCCGGCGAAGGCATGTAAAGTAGACGCGTTGATAACTAGAGGCCTTAGAGTTAATTATTAACATTTGAAATATACTTCTTTTGATTTTATATTTTAACCCAGAATTTTGATTCAGAAGGAATATTTCTGGGACAGGTTGTATGTTTATTCTTACTATTTTGTTGACTCTGGTAATCACTTGATCCCATAAGGGGTAAATTTTAGCACATTTCCACTTTATACTGTATGTGACATTACCTCTCCACCATTTATTGCTTGCTGACTTAAATATTTGTTTTAGTTCATGTGGGGTCATATACCACTGAGTCAAAATATTTATGTTGCTTTCTAAGACATGTGCTGAATGAGCAGATTTAGCTGTGGCTATGAATATAAATTTCCATATATTGGTGGGGGGTTGTACTTCTAATTCTCTATCCCAATCCTTAACATATGTTGGTAGATTTGGCATAAAATCTTTTTTATAATGTAGATATTGTTCTTTTCAGAGGAAAGTCATCAATACATAATCTCTCATTAGTAAGGGGTTTTACCAAGTCATTTTTTTTATAAGTACGTAGAAAATATCACATTTGGTAGCATTGAAATCATGGTTTAAGAAATTAACTTTCTAATTGTAGTTTGGGTCTAATTGCACCATTTTCTATCTAAAGATGTATAGGAAGTAAATCTGAGAGCCTAATAGATTTTTGGGGTAGTATGACGTTTCCCTGAAAACTTGCCATTATGTAGCAGAGTATTCAAAGGGGAATACTTTGATGTAAATACTCATTAATTCCTGATTTTAAGCATGTCAGACCATGTTTAATTTAAAATGGGGTAATTTCAGCCTTTGGCTGGGAAGGAAGTTAAAGGGTTTCAACATGGACTTCCTAAATGAGGTTCACCAGCTCAAAGAGTTTCTAAGTGAACCCATTTGCCTACACCACTCTACTACCTTCTACGAAGAAGCTGCTGTTTTATATAACTTTAGATTTGGAACACGCAACCCCATAAATCATTGGGATGTGTAAAGTGCTTTCAGAAAGTCTCGGAGGTCATAGTTGCCAATTATAATCATCAACTTTTTTGCATTCTATGTATTTCTAGTGAAATACCTGGTATGGGGGGTTGCAATATATATAGGGCTGTGAGTAGAAGCATCAACTTCACTGCATAAATTCCTTTTTGGAAGCCAATTATTATTTATTATTATCATTTTTTGTAGACTGCCAATAAATTCTGCAGTGCTATAAACATAGGCGGTATACAAGGTAACATTTATATGGATCAAATGGGTAGAGGGCCTTGCCGAGAGTTGCACTGTTGTAGTCGGCTCTTATGAGGATGATCTACAAACAGTTGGGCTCTTAGGCTTACATGCTAAAGGGGTTCATGGCGGACAGTAATGGAGGAGAGAAACTGGTAGCTACTAGGTTTTAAAATTCAGTAAGTAGCGCAACAAAGTAAATTTGAGTTAAATATACCCCCAGGTATTTTAGTTTGTTGTTTGAGTAATTAAAATGGCTGTTCATTAAATTGATTAAAAATAGCTTAAAAAAGGTAAGCTGAAATGTTTCCGGAACATGCATATGTGTTTTTTGGAGCCAGTGTTTTTTAAAGGGACAGGAAACCCATGATTTTTAATGATTTTTATAGAGTGTAACATTTTATAAAATGTACTTCATCTCTTGGTATCCTTTATAGAAAAAAGCAGGTGGGAAGGTTGAGGAGTGTGCACGTGTCTGAATCAATAGTAGCAATTCTATAACTTCATTATATATTTGCAAGGCAACTAGATGGCAGTAGTGTTTTCTGCCATATAGTTTTCCAGACATGAGCATGCTACCTACCTAGGTATCCTTTTCAACAAAGAATACCATGTCAACTGTTTGATAATAGAAATAGAATGGAAACTGTTTTAAAATTGTGTGCTCTAGCTGAATCCTGAAAGTAAAAATGTTGGTTTCATGTCCCTTTAAATACATTTTATTGAACACTTTATGGGGCAGTAATTTTTATGGAACAGTATTGGATAAAAGTATGGCTTTGCCAAATGTTAGAGAAATGGCTACAGAAGTCGGGGTATTGCTAAAATGGATGACTATTGGCAGACTATTGCGAGAAAAAGAAAATTTGCATTTGTGTGTATAGACATAATACTGAAAGTTAAATGAGTGGACACATTTTTCAATGAGAGATCTATACAGAAAGCAGAAAGGAACAAAATGTCTTGTTGGACATTGAGAAGCATGCTTACAGGTATTTATTTTTCTATCTGCTCCCTGCTTCTCTGGGAGTAAATACTAAATTCTCTATATTTCTCTGCATAACACTAATAGTATAAGGAGCATGACATTAGAATAACTTACACATCAGCCAGGAAATATTTTCCAGGGAAAATTGTTCTTTTCCTACAGAAACAATTTGGATGTTTGTTCCTTGGTTATTTTGAGGTAGCCATGTGGTGAAAACCTTGCGCAAGGTAATAATGACAGGACCAACAGCTGCCTGAACATTTATGACTGGGAACCCAGCCCATATCTCATGCATCTCATCCACACGCATAATGCCTCTTGACTGCTTACATTAGAGCCCATCTGTTCATATGGCATGGTGCCATGCTCAGTCCGGTAGCTCCTGGTATGGTGGCATGAGACCCAGCATGTAGGAATGATATAAGTCTGAGAGCTAATCAGAAGTGATACCTCAAGCAGAGCTGATGGATGAGCCTCTTTTCTGTGTACAGTTTCCTGCAACCAAAGATACTGTTGGACAACTGTACCTTTCTGGATATTTTAAGAGCTTCTTTACATTTCTCAAAACCATTTAGACATTTTTGTACATTTTAGTAATCTTTGCTAGAATACATAGAATACATCCAGATTTCTCCATAACAGTACCGTCCTTTCATTCCTCTTTGAGAACTTGCTAATAGACTTACAAGAGGACTCTATTGTTGACGTTAACATGATTGTCTATTGACCACTGCAAAGCATTTTAGCCATAAAGTTGGGAATCTACCTCTCAAGGACTCAAGAAAGACAGTTTTTAAAATGACAATGATAGAGGCATTATAGTCTTTGAAGGAAACAAAAGATGGATTTTAAATTTATAATGTATAAAGAATAAACATCAGAATGAAATATACCTTATAAATGCCATACAATAAATTATAAAAAATAGACATATTTTAAAATATATGTCTCCTATGATCTTGTAGATGGAATAAATTTGTATAATTTATATACATAACATACTGTATATAGTGCATTTTGAACTTGTATTTGATTTTATTTATATACAACTAACCACATAAAATTTGAATATTAAGTTACAGAGATTCTTAAAATCTTACACATTTAAAAACAAAACAACAGCTCTTCCTAACTATGATCATCCTTTACTGGTGTCCAATCTCATTTATTCAGTTTTTTGCAGACTGTAACCCCTCAAACTTTTGCACATTACCTAGGACAAAGATGTTAAACACAAATTGCGAAAATAATGGTAGAGCCCTCAATTCCCTTGTATCATTATAAGTTTCTTACCATAAATCGCATTTAACTCTTGAACCCATCTACTAACTCTAGAGAATATGTTGGTAGTAAATAATTAATACATTATTATCCTATATAATAAAAGGCCAGGTATGTTTGTCAGATGCAGTCATGCGCAGTAGAGACAAACATACCTGGCCTTAATCAGTGTCGGCTTGGAGCGAGGTCTGCCGCGTGAGAAGCGGCCGCGAGCTACCAGTGTCGACTTGGAGCGAGGTACACAGCATACAAGCTGAACAGCTGTGAGGTCTGGCGCGAGCTAGGGGGCGCGAGGTACACAGTATACAAGCCGTGATGGGGGCGTGACCGACGGGCATGGTAAGGGGGCGTGGCTTCACGGGAGCGCATGGGAGGGGCGTGGCCTCGCGGGAGAGACCAAAACAGAGGAGGGAAAGAAAGAGAGAGAGCAGAAGAGGGGGAGAGAGAACGCAAAAGAGTGAGAGCGCAAAAGAGGGGGAGAGAGAGAGAGTACAAAAGAGGGGGAGAGAGCTCAAAAGAGAGGGGGAGAGAGAGCTCAAAAGAGAGGGGAAGAGAGAGCTCAAAAGAGAGGGGGATAGAGAGCGCAAAAGAGAGGGGGGGGAGATAGTTTTAAAGAGAGGGGGTAGAGAGAGCGCAAAAGAGAGGGGGGAGAGAGAGAGCTCAAAAGAGAGGGGGAGAGAGAGCTCAAAAGAGAGGGGGAGAGAGAGTTTAAAAGAGAGGGGTGAGAGTGCGCAAAAGAGGGGGGAGAGAGTGCGCAAAAGAGGGGGAGAGAGTGCGCAAAAGAGGGGGGAGAGAGAGCGCAAAAGAGGAGGAGAGAGAGCGCAATAGAGGGAGAGAGAGAGAGCGAAATAGAGGGATAGAGAGCGCAAAAGAGAGGGGGAGAGAGCACAAAAGAGAGGGGGAGAGAGTGTAAAAGAGAGGGGGAGAGAGCGCAAAAGAGAGGGGGGAGAGAGCGCAAAAGAGTGGGAGAGAGAGTGCACAAAAGAGGGGGAGAGAGAGCGCAAAAGAGTGGGAGAGAGAGTGCACAAAAGAGAGAGAGAGAGAGCTCAAAAGAGAGGGGGGAGAGAGAGTTTAAAAGAGGGGGGGGGAGAGAGAGTTTAAAAGAGAGGGAAGAGAGAGAGAGCGCAAAAGAGAGGGGGGAGAGAGAGAGAGTGCAAAAGACAGGGGGGAGAGAGAGAGCGCAAAAGAGGGTGGAGAGAGAGCACAAAAGAGAAGGGGGAGAGAGAGCGCAAAAGAGGGAGAGAGAGAGCGCAAAAGAGGGAGAGAGAGAGCGCAAAAGAGGGAGAGAGCGCAAAAGAGGGAGAGAGAGCACAAAAGAGAGGGGGAGAGAGCGCAAAAGAGAGGGGGAGAGAGCGCAAAAGAGAGGGGGGAGAGAGCAAAAGAGAGGGGGGGAGAGAGCACAAAAGAGGGGGGAGAGAGCGCAAAAGAGGGGGGGAGAGAGAGCGAGCAAAAGAGGGCGAGAGAGAGAGAGCAAAAGAGGGGGGAGAGAGCAGATGAGGGGGGGGGAGAGAAAGAGAGAGAGAGCACAAGAGGGGAGAGAGAGAGCAAAAAAGGGGAGAGAGAGAGCAAAAGAGGGGGAGAGAGAGCGCAAAATAAGGGGGAGAGAGAGAACTCAAAAGAGAGGGGGAGAGAGAGGGAGCAAGGGTTGGAACCGCGGTACCTAAAAAATTGGCCCGTGTACACGGGCTTTAGGACTAGTCCTATATAAAAAAAGCTAGGTATGTTTGTCAGATGCAGTCATGCGCAGTAGGACTTCGTGAGGACAAACATACCTGGCCTGGAGCAACAGAGAAAGTGTTTTTCGGAAGCTGCCGTGGAGGGGGCATGGCCAGGCTGGAGCGACATGATGGGGGCATGGCCGGACGTGCCGTGATGGGGGCGTGGCTGGGTGTGCCGTGATGAAGGCATGACCTGGCGTGCTGTGATGGGGGCATGGTTGGCAGGCGTGACGAGTGGGCGTGGCGGTGCGGGGGAGAAAGCAACAGAGGGGAGAGAGCAAAGCAGAGGGGAGAAAGCAAAAGAGAGGAGGGGGTGAGAGATAGCAGAAGAGAGGAGGGGGAGAGAGAGAGCAAAAGAGAGGAGGGAGAGAGAGAGAGCAAAAGAGGGGGGAAAAGAGAGCAAAAGAGAGAGAGAGAGCAAAAGAGAGGGGGGAAAGAGATAGAGCCCAATGGGGGAGGGAGATAGCAAAAGAGAGTGGGGGCGAGAGAGCAAAAGAGAGGGGGGAAAGAAAGCAAAAGAGAGGAAGGAGAGAGAGAGAGCAAAAGGGGGGGAAGAGAGAGAGAGAGCAAAAGAGAGGGGAGAGAGAGCAAAAGAGAGAGGGAGAGAGAGAGCAGAAGAGGGGGGAGAGAGAGCAAAAGAAAGGGGGAGAGAGAGCAAAAGAGGGGGGGAAAGAGAGAGCAAAAGAGAGAGAAAGCAAAATAAAGGTGGAAAGAGAGAGAGAAAATGCAAAAGAGAGGGGGGAGAGATAGCAAAAGAGAGGGGGAGAGAGAGAGCAAAACAGAGGGGGGAGAGAGAGCAAAAGAGGGGAGGGAGAGAGAGAGAGCAAAAGAGGGGGGAAAGAGAAAGCAAAAGAGAGGGGGTTAAGAGAGAGAGAGATAGAGAGCGCAAAAGAGAGGGGGGAGAGAGAGAGAGAGCAAAAGAGAGGGGGAGAGAGAGAGCAAAAGAGAGGTGAATAGAGAGCAAAAGAGAGGAGAGAGAGAGCAAAAGAGAGGGGGGAAAAGAGAGAGCAAAAGAGAGGGGGGAGAGAGCGAGCAAAAGAGAGGAGGGAGAGAAAGCAAAAGAGAGGAGATAGAGAGAAAGCAAAAGAGAGGAGATAGAGAGAGAGCAAAAGAGGGGTGATAGAGCAAAGGAGACGTGGGAGAGAGAGCAAAAGAAGGGGGAGAGAGAGAGCAAAAGAGGGGAGAGAGAGCAAAAGAGGGGAGAGAGAGAGCAAAAGAGAGGGGAGAGAGAGCAAAAGAGAGGGGAGAGAGAGCAAAAGAGAGGGGAGAGAGCAAAATAGGGGAGAGAGAGCAAAAGAGAGGGGGAGAGAGCAAAAGAGAGGGGGAGAAAGCGCAAAATAGAGGGGAAAGTAAGAGCAAAGTAGAGGGGGTAAAGAGAGCAAAAGAGAGGGAGAGAGTGAGCAAAAGAGAGGGAGAGAGTGAGTAAAAAAAGAGGGAGAGAGAGCAAAGGAGAGGGAGAGAGAGAGCAAAAGAGGGGGAGAGAGAGAGCAAAAGAGGGGGGAGAGAGAGAGAGCAAAAGAGGGGGGAGAGAGAGAGAGCAAAAGAGGGGAGAGAGAGCAAAAAAGGGGAGAGAGAGCAAAAGAGGTGGGAGAGAAAGAGAGCAAAAGAGAGGGGGAGAGAGAAAGAGAGCAAAAGAGAGGGGAGAGAGAGAAAGAGAGCAAAAAAGAGGGGGGAGAGAGAGCAAAAGAGGGGGAGAAAGAGCGCAAAAGATAGGGGGGAGAGAGCGCAAAAAAGAGGAGAGAGAGAGAGCATGGTACTTTAAAAAAATTGGCCCGTGTACACGGACTTTTGAACTAGTTAATAATAATAAGATAATAATAATAATAAAATAACAAATGAATAATTATCAATTTATCCTGACCTAGAGTTTTCTAAGGCCTAGATTTGGAGTTTTGCGTTAGAAGGGGTGCGTTAGCTACGCATGCTTTTTTTTGGCCGCACCTTTTAAATACCGCTGGTATTTAGAGTTCACAGAATGGCTGCGTTAGGCTCCAAAAAAGGAGCGTAGAGCATAATTTACCGACACTGCAACTCTAAATACCAGCGGTGCTTACGGACGCGGACAGCTTCAAAAACGTGCTCGTGCACGATTCCCCCATAGGAAACAATAGGACAGTTTGAGCTGAAAAAAAACCTAACACCTGCAAAAAAGCAGCGTTCAGCTCCTAACGCGGCCCCATTGTTTCCTATGGGGAAACACTTCCTATGTCTGCACCTAACACCCTAACATGTACCCCGAGTCTAAACAACCCTAGCCTTACACTTATTAACCCCTAATCTGCCGCCCCCGCTATCGCTGACACCTGCATATTTTTTTAACCCCTAATCTGCCGCTCCGTACACCACCGCAACCTACATTATACCTATGTACCCCTAATCTGCTGCCCCTAACACCGCCGACCCCTATATTATATTTATTAACCCCTAATCTGCCCCCCACAACGTCGCCGCCACCTACCTACAATAATTAACCCCTAATCTGCCGACCGGACCTCACCACTACTATAATAAATGTATTAACCCCTAATCCGCCTCACTCCCACCTCAATAACCCTATAATAAATAGTATTAACCCCTAATTTGCCCTCCCTAACATCGCCGACACCTAACTTCAATTATTAACCCCTAATCTGCCGACCAGACCTCACCGCTACTATAATAAATGTATTAACCCCTAAAGCTAAGTCTAACCCTAACACTAACACCCCCCTAAGTTAAATATAATTTTATTCTAACGAAATAAAATAATTCTTATTAAATAAATTATTCCTATTTAAAGCTAAATACTTACCTGTAAAATAAACCCTAATATAGCTACAATATAACGAATAATTATATTGTAGCTATTTTAGGATTAATATTTATTTTACAGGCAACTTTGTATTTATTTTAACCAGGTACAATAGCTATTAAATAGTTAATAACTATTTAATAGCTACCTAGTTAAAATAATTACAAAATTACCTGTAAAATAAATCCTAACCTAAGTTACAATTAAACCTAACACTACACTATCAATAAATTACTTAAATAAAATACCTACAATTATCTACAATTAAACCTAACACTACACTATCAATAAATTAATTAAATACAATACCTACAAATAAATACAATTAAATAAACTAACTAAAGTACAAAAAATAAAAAAGAACTAAGTTACAAAAAATAAAAAAATATTTACAAACATTAGAAAAATATTACAACAATTTTAAACTAATTACACCTACTCTAAGCCCCCTAATAAAATAACAAAGCCCCCCAAAATAAAAAAATGCCCTACCCTATTCTAAAATTAAAATAGAAAAGCTCTTTTACCTTACCAGCCCTTAAAAGGGCCTTTTGCGGGGCATGCCTCAAAGAATTCAGCTCTTTTGCCTGGAAAAAAAACATACAATACCCCCCCCCAACATTACAACCCACCACCCACATACCCCTAATCTAACCCAAACCCCCCTTAAATAAACCTAACACTAAGCCCCTGAAGATCTTCCTACCTTATCTTCACCACACCGGGTGCCACCGATCCGTCCTGGCTCCGATGTCTTGATCAAAGCCCAAGCGGGGGGCTGAAGACATCCATCCTCCGGCTGAAGTCTTGATCCAAGCGGCGGCTGAAGAAGTCCATCTTCGGGCAGAAGTCTTCATCCTATCCGGGCAGAAGAGGATATCCGGACCGGCAAACATCTTCATCCAAGCGGCATCTTCTATGTTCTTCCATCCGATGACGAGCGGCTCCATCTTGAAGACCTCCGGCGCGGATCCATCCTCTTCTTCCGACGACTAGACGACGAATGAAGGTTCCTTTAAGGGACGTCATCCAAGATGGCGTCCCTCGAATTCCGATTGGCTGATAGGATTCTATCAGCCAATCGGAATTAAGGTAGGAAAATTCTGATTGGATCAGCCAATCAGATTGAGCTCACATTCTATTGGCTGATCGGAACAGACAATAGAATGCGAGCTCAATCTGATTGGCTGATTGGATCAGCCATTCAGATTGAACTTGAATCTGATTGGCTGATTCCATCAGCCAATCAGAATTTTCCTACCTTAATTCCGATTGGCTGATAGAATCCTATCAGCCAATCGGAATTAAGGTAGGAAAATTCTGATTGGATCAGCCAATCAGATTGAGCTCACATTCTATTGGCTGATCGGAACAGCCAATAGAATGCGAGCTCAATCTGATTGGCTGATTGGATCAGCCAATCGGATTGAACTTGAATCTGATTGGCTGATTCCATCAGCCAATCAGAATTTTCCTACCTTAATTCCGATTGGCTGATAGAATCCTATCAGCCAATCGGAATTCGAGGGATGCCATCTTGGATGACGTCCCTTAAAGGAACCTTCATTCGTCGTCTAGTCGTCGGAAGAAGAGGATGGATCCGCGCCGGAGGTCTTCAAGATGGAGCCGCTCGTCATCGGATGGAAGAACATAGAAGATGCCGCCTGGATGAAGATGTTTGCCGGTCCGGATGTCCTCTTCTGCCCGGATAGGATGAAGACTTCTGCCCGAAGATGGACTTCTTCAGCCGCCGCTTGGATCAAGACTTCAGCCGGAGGATGGATGTCTTCAGCCCCCTTCTTGGGCTTGGATCAAGACATCGGAGCCAGGACGGATCGGTGGTACCCAGTGTGGTGAAGATAAGGTAGGAAGATCTTCAGGGGCTTAGTGTTATGTTTATTTAAGGGGGGTTTGGGTTAGATTAGGGGTATGTGGGTGGTGGGTTGTAATGTTGGGGGGGGTATTGTATGTTTTTTTTTCCAGGCAAAAGAGCTGAAATCTTTGGGGCATGCCCCGCAAATGGCCCTTTTAAGGGCTGGTAAGGTAAAAGAGCTTTTCTATTTTAATTTTAGAATAGGGTAGGGCATTTTTTTTATTTTGGGGGGCTTTGTTATTTTATTAGGGGGCTTAGAGTAGGTGTAATTAATTTAAAATTGTTGTAATATTTTTCTAATGTTTGTAAATATTTTTTTATTTTTTGTAACTTAGTTCTTTTTTATTTTTTGTACTTTAGTTAGTTTATTTAATTGTATTTATTTGTAGGTATTGTATTTAATTAATTTATTGATAGTGTAGTGTTAGGTTTAATTGTAGATAATTGTAGGTATTTTATTTAAGTAATTTATTGATAGTGTAGTGTTAAGTTTAATTGTAACTTAGGTTAGGATTTATTTTACAAGGTAATTTTGTAATTATTTTATCTAGGTAGCTATTAAATAGTTATTAACTATTTAATAGCTATTGTACCTGGTTAAAATAAATACAAAGTTGCCTGTAAAATAAATATTAATCCTAAAATAGCTACAATATAATTATTCGTTATATTGTAGCTATATTAGGGTTTATTGTACAGGTAAGTATTTAGCTTTAAATAGGAATAATTTATTTAATAAGATTTAATTTATTTCGTTAGAATAAAATTATATTTAACTTAGGGGGGTGTTAGTGTTAGGGTTAGACTTAGCTTTAGGGGTTAATGCATTTATTATAGTAGCGGTGAGGTCCGGTCGGCAGATTAGGGGTTAATAATTGAAGTTAGGTGTCGGTGATGTTAGGGAGGGCAGATTAGGGGTTAATACTATTTATTATAGGGTTATTGAGGCGGGAGTGAGGCGGATTAGGGGTTAATAACTTTATTATAGTAGCGGTGAGGTCCGGTCGGCAGATTAGGGGTTAATTATTGTAGGTAGCTGGCGGCGACGTTGTGGGGGGCAGATTAGGGGTTACTAAATATAATATAGGGGTCGGCGGTGTTAGGGGCAGCAGATTAGGGGTACATAAGTATAACGTAGGTGGCGGCGGTGTGCGGTCGGCAGATTAGGGGTTAAAAAAAATTAATACAGTGGCGGCGATGTGGGGGGACCTCGGTTTAGGGGTACATAGGTAGTTTATGGGTGTTACTGTACTTTAGAGCACAGTAGTTAAGAGCTTTATGAACCGGCGTTAGCCCAAAAAGCTCTTAACTCCTGTTTTTTTTCTGTTTTGTTGTTAGAGTTCTAACGCTCACTTCAGCCAAGACTCTAAATACCAGCGTTAGAAAGATCCCATTGAAAAGATAGGATACGCAATTGGCGTAAGGGGATCTGCGGTATGGGAAAGTCGCGGCTGCAAAGTGAGCGTTAGACCCTTTCCTGACTGACTCCGGTAATAACCAGCGTTAGGACCCCCTAACGCTGGTTTTGACGGCTACCGCAAAACTCTAAATCTAGGCGTTAGTTCATTAATGTCAAATAATTTGTACAAACAGCATCTTCAGGATCTCTGTGTTCTGTGATTTTTATAACAGTCAATGCCCATCTGTTCATTTTTGAGAAACTGTCGCAGGAAACAAACCAGCTTATGATGTTTGGTTATATTTGACTTACTATTTATCAGTGGTTCTCAACATGTTGACCCCAAGAGGTACAGTATATATAAAGAAATAAGCAACCCCAACCACAAAATGCAAATAGCATTGGCTTAAAAACTCCTATTTGTATAAGGAGATATTGAACTAAAAGATGGTATCTAATGCATGGAGTGGATTGCACATTAGTTGTGAAAAAACAAACGGCTAGATTACGAGTTTTGCGTTATGAGTAAAAAAGCAGCATTAAGGCTCATAAATCTGCTTTTTCACTACCGCTGCTATAACGAGTCTTGTAGGTACAGCTGTCCCGCACACTTTTTTGGCCGTACCGCAAATTAACTTACCCAATTTTCGTAAAGTCTTTTTTCAATGGGACTTCCATAGCGCCGATATTACAAGTTTTTTCTGGGAGGCCAAAAAGTGAGCGGTACAGCCTATACCACAAGATTCGTAATGCATTCTAAGTCAGTAGTTATGAGTTTTACGCTACAAAGCTGTAGCATAAAACTTATAACTAAAGTGCTAAAAAGTACACTAACACCCATAAACTACCTGTTAAACCCTAAACCGAGGCCCTACCGCATAGCAAAAACTAAAATAAAATTATTAACCCCTAATCTGACATCGCTGCCACTAGAATAAACATATTAACCCCTAAACCGCCGTACTCCCACATCGCAAACACTAGTTAAATATTATTAACCCCTAATCTGCTGTCCCTAACATCGCCGCCACCTACCTACATTTATTAACCCCTAATCTGCCGCCCCCAACATCGCCACCACTATACTAAAGTTATTAACCCCTAAACCTAAGTCTAACCCTAACACCCACTAACAAATATAATTAAAATAAATCTAAAGAAAACCTACTATTAATAACTAAATAGTTCCTATTTAAAACTAAATACTTACCTGTAAAATAAACCGTAAGCTAGCTACAATATAACTAATATTTACATTGTATCTAGCTTAGGGTTTATTTTTATTTTACAGGCAAGTTTGTATTTATTTTAACTAGGTAGAATAGTTAGTAAATAGTTATTAACTATTTACTAACTACCTAGCTAAAATAAATACACATTTACCTCAATTACCTGTAAAATAAAACCTAACCTGCCTCACACTAACACCTAACCTTACACTTCAATTAAATACAATTAACTAAATTAAATACAAACACCTAAATTACAAAAAAAAAACCCACTAAATAACACAAAATAAAAACAAATTACAAGATATTTAAACTAATTACACCTAATCTAATAGCCCTATCAAAATAAAAAGCCCCCTCAAAAAAAAAAAAAATACCCTAGCCTAAACTAAACTACCAATAGCCCTTAAAAGGGCCTTTTGCGGGGCATTGCCCCAAAGAAATCAGCTATTTTACCTGTAAAAAAATACAAACAACCCCCCAACAGTAAAACCCAACACCCACACAACCAACCCCCCCAAATAAAACCCTAACTAAAAAAACCTAAGCTCCCCATTGCCTTGAAAAGGGCATTTGGATGGGCATTGCCCTTAAAAGGGCATTTAGCTCTATTGCAGCCCAAAGCCCTAACCTAAAATTAAAAACCCACCCAATAAACCCAAGCAGTTTTGAAGAGCCGACATCAATCCTCAACAAAGCCAGGAGAAGTACTCAGCGAAGCGACAAGAAGTCCTCAACGAAGCCTGGAGAAGTCTTCATCTAAGCCGGGAGAAGGGGTCCTCCAGACGGGCAGAAGTCTTCATCCAGATGGCATATTCTATCTTCATCCATCCGGCATGGAGCGGGTCATCTTCCGACGACTACCCGATGAATGAAGGTTTCTTTAAGTGACGTCATCCAAGATGGCATCCCTTAGATTCCGATTGGCTGATAGAATTCTATCAGCCAATCCGAATTAAGGTTGAAAAAATCCAGCCAATAGAATGTGCGCTCAATCCTATTGGCTGATTGGATCAGCCAATAGGATTGAAGTTCAATCCTATTGGCTGATTGCATCAGCCAAAAGGATTTTTTCAACCTTAATTCCCATTGGCTGATAGAATTCTATCAGCCAATCGGAATCTAAGGGATGCCATCTTAGATGACGTCACTTGAAGGAACCTTCATTCGTTGGGTAGTCATCGGAAGAAGAGGATGCTCTGCGCCGGATGTCTTGAAGATGGACCCGCTCTGCGCCGGATGGATGAAGATAGAAGATGCCGTCTGGATGAAGACTTCTGCCCGTCTGGAGGACCACTTCTCCCGGCTTGGATGAAGACTTCTCCTGGCTTCGTTAAGGACTTCTTGCCGCTTCGCTGAGGACTTCTCCCTGCTTTGTTAAGGGTGGATGTCGGCTCTTCAAAACTGTAAGTGGATCTTCGGGGGTTAGTGTTAGGTTTTTTTAAGGGTGTATTGGGTGGGTTTTAGCTTTAGATTAGCGTTTGGGCAGCAATTGAGCTAAATGCCCTTTTAAGGGCAATGCCCATCCAAATGCCCTTTTCAGGGCAATGGGGAGCTTAGTTTTTTTTAGTTAGGATTTTATTTGGGGGGTTTGGTTGTGTGGGTGGTGGGTTTTACTGTTGGGGGGGCGTTTGTATTTTTTTAAAAGGTAAAAGAGCTGATTTCTTTGGGGCAATGCCCCGCAAAAGGCCCTTTTAAGGGCTATTGGTAGTTTAGTTTAGGCTAGGGTTTTTTTTTTATTTTGGGGGGCTTTTTTAATTTTGATAGGGCTATTACATTAGGTGTAATTAGTTGAAATATCTTGTAATTTGTTTTTTTATTTTGTGTAATTTAGGCCTAGATTTGGAGTTTTGCGGCCAAAGGGGTGCGTTAGCTACGCATGCTTTTTTCTGGCTGCAGCTTTTAAATACCGCTGGTATTTAGAGTTCACAGAATGGCTGCGTTAGGCTCCAAAAAGGGAGCGTATAGCATATTTACCGCCACTGCAACTCTCAATACCAGCGGTGCTTACGGACGCGGCCAGCTTCAAAAACGTGCTCGTGCACGATTCCCCCATAGGAAACAATGGGACAGTTTGAGCTGAAAAAAAACCTAACACCAGCAAAAAAGCAGCGTTCAGCTCCTAACGCGGCCCCATTGTTTCCTATGGGGAAACACTTCCTTAGTCTGCACCTAACACCCTAACATGTACCCCGAGTCTAAACACCCCTAACCTTACACTTATTAACCCCTAATCTGCCGCCCCCGCTATCGCTGACACCTGCATATTTTTTTAACCCCTAATCTGCCGCTCCGTACACCGCCGCAACCTACGTTATCCCTATGAACCCCTAATCTGCTGCCCCTAACACCGCCGACCCCTATATTATATTTATTAACCCCTAATCTGCCACCCCTAACGTCGCCTCCACCTACCTACAATTATTAACCCCTAATCTGCCGACCGGACCTCACCGCTACTATAATAAATGTATTAACCCCTAATCCGCCTCACTCCCGCCTCAATAACCCTATAAGAAATATTATTAACCCCTAATCTGTCCTCCCTAACATCGCCGACACCTAACTTCAATTATTAACCCCTAATTTGCCGACCGGACCTCACCGCTACTATAATAAATGTATTAACCCCTAAAGCTAAGTCTAACCCTAACACTAACACCCCCCTAAGTTAAATATAATTTAAATCTAACGAAATAAATTAACTATTATTAAATAAATTATTCCTATTTAAAACTAAATACTTACCTGTAAAATAAACCCTAATATAGCTACAATATAACGAATAATTATATTGTAGCTATTTTAGGATTTATATTTATTTTACAGGCAACTTTGTATTTATTTTAACCAGGTACAATAGCTATTAAATAGTTATTTACTATTTAATAGCTACCTAGTTAAAATAATTACAAAATTACCTGTAAAATAAATCCTAACCTAAGTTACAATTAAACCTAACACTACACTATCAATAAATTAATTAAATACAATACATACAAATAAATACAATTAAATAAACTAACTAAAGTACAAAAAATAAAAAAGAACTAAGTTACAAAAAATAAAAAAATATTTACAAACATTAGAAAAATATTACAACAATTTTAAACTAATTACACCTACTCTAAGCCCCCTAATAAAATAACAAAGCCCCCCAAAATAAAAAAATGCCCTACCCTATTCTAAATTAAAAAAAGTTCAAAGCTCTTTTACCTTACCAGCCCTGAAAAGGGCCATTTGCGGGGCATGCCCCAAAGAATTCAGCTCTTTTGCCTGTAAAAAAAACACATACAATACCCCCCCCAACATTACAACCCACCACCCACATACCCCTAATCTAACCCAAACCCCCCTTAAATAAACCTAACAGTAAGCCCCTGAAGATCTTCCTACCTTATCTTCACCACGCCGGGTTCACCGATCCGTCCACCGAAGTCTTGATCCAAGCCTCCGAAGTCTTGATCCAAGCCCAAGCGGGGGCTGAAGAGTGACGTCCATCCTCCGGCTGAAGTCTTGATCCAAGCGGCAAATGAAGAAGTCCATCTTGGGGCAGAAGTCTTCATCCTATCCGGGCAGAAGAGTAGATCCGGACCGGCAAACATCTTCATCCAAGCCGCATCTTCTATGTTGTTCCATCCGATGACGAGCGGCTGATCTTGAAGACCTCCGGCGCGGATCCATCCTCTTCGTTCGACGTCCAACTGAAGAATGAAGGTTCCTTTAAGGGACGTCATCCAAGATGGCGTCTCTCGAATTCCGATTGGCTGATAGGATTCTATCAGCCAATCGGAATTAAGGTAGGAAAATTCTGATTGGCTGATGGAATCAGCCAATCAGATTCAAGTTCAATCCGATTGGCTGATTGGATCAGCCAATCAGATTGAGCTCGCATTCTATTGGCTGATGCGGCTTGGATGAAGATGTTTGCCGGTCCGGATCTACTCTTCTGCCCGGATAGGATGAAGACTTCTGCCCGAAGATGGACGCTTGGATCAAGACTTCAGCCGGAGGATGGACGTCACTCTTCAGCCCCCGCTTGGGCTTGGATCAAGACTTCGGAGGCTTGGATCAAGACTTCGGTGGACAGATCGGTGAACCCGGCGTGGTAAAGATAAGGTAGGAAGATCTTTAGGGGCTTAGTGTTAGGTTTTTTTAAGGGGGGTTTGGGTTAGATTAGGGGTATGTGGGTGGTGGGTTGTAATGTTGGGGGGGTATTGTATGTGTTTTTTTACAGGCAAAAGAGCTGAATTCTTTGGGGCATGCCCCGCAAATGGCCCTTTTCAGGGCTTATAAGGTAAAAGAGCATTGAACTTTTTTAATTTAGAATAGGGTAGGGCATTTTTTTATTTTGGGGGGCTTTGTTATTTTATTAGGGGGCTTAGAGTAGGTGTAATTAGTTTAAAATTGTTGTAATATTTTTCTAATGTTTGTAAATATTTTTTATTTTTTGTAACTTAGTTCTTTTTTATTTTTTGTACTTTAGTTAGTTTATTTAATTGTATTTATTTGTAGGTATTGTATTTAATTAATTTATTGATAGTGTAGTGTTAGGTTTAATTATAGATAATTGTAGGTATTTTATTTAAGTAATTTATTGATAGTGTAGTGTTAGGTTTAATTGTAACTTAGGTTAGGATTTATTTTACAGGCAATTTTGTAATTATTTTAACTAGGTAGCTATTAAATAGTTATTAACTATTTAATAGCTATTGTACCTGGTTAAAATAATTACAAAGTTGCCTGTAAAATAAATATAAATCCTAAAATAGCTACAATATAATTATTCATAAATTGTAGCTATATTAGGGTTTATTTTACAGGTAAGTATTTATCTTTAAATAGGAATAATTTATTTAATAAGAGTTAATTTTTTTCGTTAGATTTAAATTATATTTAATTTAGGGGGGTGTTAGTGTTAGGGTTAGACTTAGCTTTAGGGGTTAATTCATTTATTAGAGTAGCGGTGAGGTCCGGTCGGCAGATTAGGGGTTAATAATTGAAGTTAGGTGTCGGCGATGTTAGGGAGGGCAGATTAGGGGTTAATAATATTTCTTATAGGGTTATTGAGGCGGGAGTGAGGCGGATTAGGGGTTAATAACTTTATTATACTAGCAGTGAGGTCCGGTCGGCAGATTAGGGGTTAATTATTGTAGGTAGCTGGCGGCGACGTTGTGGGGGGCAGATTAGGGGTTAATAAATATAATATAGGGGTCGGCGGTGTTAGGGGCAGCAGATTAGGGGTACATAAGTATAAGTAGGTGGCGGCGGTGTGCTGTCGGCAGATTAGGGGTTAAAAAAATTTAATCGAGTGGCGGCGATGTGGGGGGGCCTCGGTTTAGGGGTACATAGGTAGTTTATGGGTGTTAGTGTACTGTAGAGCACAGTAGCTAACAGCTTTATGAACCGGCGTTAGCCCAAAAAGCTCTTAACTCCTGGGTTTTTTCTGCGGCTGGAGTTTTGTCGTTAGATTTCTAACGCTCACTTCAGCCAAGACTCTAAATACCGGCGTTAGAAAGATCCCATTGAAAAGATAGGCTACGCAATTGGCGTAGGGGGATCTGCGGTATGGAAAAGCCGCGGCTGCAAAGTGAGCGTTAGACCCTTTCCTGACTGACTCCAAATACCAGCGGGCGGCCAAAACCAGCGTTAGGAGCCTCTAACGCTGGTTTTGACGGCTAAAGCCAAACTCTAAATCTAGGCGTTAGTGTTTTATTGTGTGTAGTTTATGTAATTGTATTTAATTTAGTTAATTGTATTTAATTTAGGTAATTTATTTAATTGTAGTGTAAGGTTAGGTGTTAGTGTAAGACAGGTTAGGTTTTATTTTACAGGTAAATTTGTATTTATTTTAGCTAGGTAGTTATTAAATAGTTAATAACTATTTAGTAACTATTCTACCTAGTTAAAATAAATACAAACTTGCCTGTTTATTTTACAGTTAAGTATTAAGTTTTGAATAGGTTATTTAGTTATTAATAGTAGGTTTTATTTAGATTTATTTAAATTATATTTGTTAGGGGGTGTTAGGGTTAGGGTTAGACTTAGGTTTAGGGGTTAATAAATATAGGATAGTGGTGGCGACGTTGGGGGCGGCATATTAGGGGTTAATAAATATAGGTAGGTGGCTGCGATGTTAGGGACAGCAGATTAGGGGTTAATAATATTTAACTAGTGTTTGCGAGGCGGGAGTGCGGCGGTTTAGGGGTTAATATGTTTATTATAGTGGCGGCGATGTCCAGAGCGGCAGATTAGGGGTTAATAAGTATAATGTAGGTGTCGGCGATGTAGGGGGCGGCAGATTAGGGGTGTTTAGAGTCAGGGTTCATGTTAGGGTGTTAGGTGTAAACATAAATTTTGCTTCCCCATAGGAATCAATGGGGCTGCGTTACGGAGCTTTACGCTGCTTTATTGCAGGTGTTAGGCTTTTTTTCAGCCGGCTCTCCCCATTGATGTCTATGGGGAAATCGTGCACGAGCATGTACAACCAGCTCACTGCTGACTTAAGCAGCGCTGGTATTGGAGTGCGGTATGGAGCTCAATTTTGCTCTACGCTCACTTCTTGTCTTTTAACACCGGGCTTATAAAAACCTGTAATACCAGCGCTGTAGGTAAGTGAGCTGTGACAATAACGTACAAGTTAGTACCGCACCCCTCTTACCGCAAAACTCGTAATCTAGCCGAAAGATAGCATGTTTCCTTTTTGTATAATGACAGACAGTTCTTACTATTTCCCCACCTTTTAAAGGAACAGTCTATTTAAAATTAAACTTTCATTATTCAGATAGGGCATGTAATTTTTTTATTTATTTTTTATATTTTATTTATAACCAGCAGTAAATGCCAAAAAAAAAAGAAAAGAAACAAGTTACAATTATTACGCCACGCAGGGCCAAGAATCAAGTTACAGTTATTGTGCCGTATAAGGCCAAATATTATATAACAATAACCTCATTGCAAAAATGAAAAACAATATATATATATATTTGAATTCTCTGATACTTTAACAGTTTGCTTTGATAACAGATTCCTTATAACATATAATCATTAAACCTCTTAGTTTCTAATATATTTTCAATTTCACATGCGAGTCTTCTTTTGAGCTTATCTAAAACGTGTCCCCTATAGGAAGGGGTGGGAGAGAAAAAAATAAATAAAAAAAAATAAATAATTTTTGGAAAGGGAGGAAAAATCAATATTACCAACAGTTTAATAGTACTATTTCAGAGTGTCTAAATGGATAAATTAGTTGATCTATCTCCTCTTGGGGGAGAATTTTAATAAATGTGGACCATTTTTTAAAGAAAGAAGCTACCTCTCTTTCAGAAGTTAAAGTTGTATCCATTTGCTCAACAATGCACTGTTTTTTCATATGATTTTTAATCTCTAGAATGCTGGGAACCGAGGAGTCTCACCATTTCTTGAGGATTAAATTTCTTGCTGCCAATATTGTCACATTTCTAGCTTTTTTATGTTCAGGAGCTAAAGGGGATTCTCTGAGGAAAACAACCTCTGCTAATGAGAGAGAGAGAGAGAGAGAGACAGAGAGGGTATCTTCAGTGTTCTGTTGAGCCAGAATTCTATTTTCTGCCATAACTGTCTTATCTTAGGGCATGCCCAAACCATGTGGACTATATCGGCTGCCAAATATGCACATTTCGGGCATGTATTGAAATTATGGTTATGCCACTTAAATCCCTTTAATGGGGTATAATAGGATCTATAAAGTAGTTTAATGTGTGACTCTCTCCAACTTGCAGATAATGTGGTTTGGGCTATTATATCTATGGACTTCTCCACTTGATCAGCCTCAATCCTTAATTCTGGTGACAAAAGATTTCATATTTGTGATATCTGTTGCAAGTTAGATTCTCCTTGTTGACTAATAATCATCTCATACCAAATAGAAATAGAGGTTAGATCATTTTTAACCAGGATGGGCCAGTTATCTAGCTTGCCCCAAGTCCAAGACCAGCCAAATTTCTCATTAAGTGAGAATAAATAGTGCCTGGCCTGAAGGTAAGCAAAGAAGTTCCTGTTACTTAGATGAAATTCCAGTTACAATCTATCAAAAGTTTTTATTAATAAAGTATCTTGATCTATAAATTGTGTCATAAAAGTTAAGCCCTTCTCATGCCAAGTGTAAAATATTTGAGAGTGAGAGCCTCCTTGGAATTCTGGATTACCACACAAACATTGGAATTTTGGTATGGAGAGATCAACACCTATCTTCTGCCCATATTTTTTCCAAGCCTGTATTATCATGTATATGGAGCTAAAGCATTTTACTTCCTTTGGAATTAAGTGAGATGGGCAGTGGATTAAAGCTACGGGGTTATAGGGATATAAAATATTCCTTTCAAGCTTACTGTTTGTGAAATAATCTTTATTCACAATCCAATCTATTACAATGCAAGAGAGAAAAACTAAACTATATTTACTGAGATCAGGGAGAGCCATACCCCCAAATTTTTTCGAAAGATAAAGTTTATTTAGAGAGATTATAGGTCTTTTACATTTCCATATGAAATATCGAAGAGCTCTATTTAAGCTTTTCCAATCTTTAACTTTTAGGATAACCGGAATGTTTTGCAAAGGAAAAAGGATTTTTGGAAGAAGAATCAATTTAAATAAAGCAATGCGGCCTGATAGAGAGAGTGGGAGATTTTGCCAACTACTCATAGACTCTTTAATCTTAACTAAGATGGGAGAAATATTAAGACCATACCATTCTTGTGGATTAGTTAATATGTTAATTCCTAGATACTTAAAGTAGGACCCTACTTCCTTAAAAGGTATTACCGCGAGAGAAGCCTCACTCTTTCTGACCCACATTAATTCTGACTTAGATAAATTAACTTTATAGCCTGAAAAGGTTCCAAAAGAGTTAATGATCGAAAGTAATTTCGGAATATTTTTTTTTGTGTCAGATATATAGAGTAATACATCATCTGCATATAGAGCTATTTTTTGTTCTAGAGAACCAATCTTTATCCCCCTAAGGGATTGTCTGATTTTAAGAGCTAAAGCTTCTATCGCTAAGTCAAATAAGAGAGGTGACAATGGGCATCCTTGTCTTGTGCCTCTCTGAAGACTAATTGATTTTGATTCTAGGTTATTAATAACTAATTTAGTAGAAGAGTTAATGCATAGATTGTTAATGAAAAAGACAAAATTATCTTTGAAGCCGAAATTAAGTAAAGAAGTTAAGATATGCTGATGATATACAGAATCAAACGCTTTTTCTGCGTCAAGCGCGATGATTGCTATATCAGACTGATCTTGCGAAATTCCTTTTAAGTTATGAAAATAATCAAGAACTAAAAATAGTTCTCTGACTTTAGCCCCCAAATTACGCTTATTTAAGAAACCTGCCTGGTCTTTGTCGATAAGGATCCCTATCTCACGCTGAAGTCTTTTGGCTAAGATTGATGATAATAACTTATAGTCAGAATTCAATAGTGCGATGGGCCGATAAGACTCTTTTTCTTTCATGTAATTAGCAAGAGTCCATGAGCTAGTGACGTATGGGATATACATTCCTACCAGGAGGGGCAAAGTTTCCCAAACCTTAAAATGCCTATAAATACACCCCTCACCACACCCACAATTCAGTTTTACAAACTTTGCCTCCGATGGAGGTGGTGAAGTAAGTTTGTGCTAGATTCTACGTTGATATGCGCTCCGCAGCAAGTTGGAGCCCGGTTTTCCTCTCAGCGTGCAGTGAATGTCAGAAGGATGTGAGGAGAGTATTGCCTATTTGAATGCAGTGATCTCCTTCTACGGGGTCTATTTCATAGGTTCTCTGTTATCGGTCGTAGAGATTCATCTCTTACCTCCCTTTTCAGATCGACCATATACTCTTATATATACCATTACCTCTGCTGATTCTCGTTTCAGTACTGGTTTGGCTTTCTACAAACATGTAGATGAGTGTCCTGGGGTAAGTAAATCTTATTTTCTGTGACACTCTAAGCTATGGTTGGGCACTTTGTTTATAAAGTTCTAAATATATGTATTCAAACATTTATTTGCCTTGACTCAGAATGTTCAACATTCCTTATTTTTCAGACAGTCAGTTTCATATTTGGGATAAATGCATTTGTTTCATTCATTTTTTCTTACCTTAAAAAATTTTGACTTTTCCCTGTGGGCTGTTAGGCTCGCGGGGGGCAGAAAATGCTTCATTTTATTGCGTCATTCTTGGCGCGGACTTTTTTGGCGCAAATTTTTTTTTTCTGTTTCCGGCGTCATACGTGTCGCCGGAAGTTGCGTAATTTTTTGACGTTTTTTTGCGTCAAAAATGTCGGCGTTCCGGATGTGGCGTCATTTTTGGCGCCAAAAGCATTTAGGCGCCAAATAATGTGGGCGTCTTTTTTGGCGCTAAAAAATATGGGCGTCATTTTTGTCTCCACATTATTTAAGTCTCATTATTTATTGCTTCTGGTTGCTAGAAGCTTGTTCACTGGCATTTTTTTCCCATTCCTGAAACTGTCATTTAAGGAATTTGATCAATTTTGCTTCATATGTTGTTTTTTTCTTTTACATATTGCAAGATGTTCCACGTTGCAACTGAGTCAGAAGATACTTCAGGAAAATCACTGCACAGTGCTGGAGCTACCAAGCTAAGTGTATCTGCTATAAACTTTTGGTATCTGTTTCTCCAGCTGTTGTTTGTTTTGCATGTCATGTCAAACTTATTAATGCAGATAAAATTTCCTTTAGTACTGTTACATTACCTGTTGCTGTTCCGTCAACATCTAATTTTCAGAGTGTTCCTGATAACATAAGAGATTTTATTTTTTAAATCCATTAAGAAGGCTATGTCTGTAATTTCTCCTTCTAGTATACATAAAAGTCTTTTAAAACTTCTCTTTTTTCAGATGAATTTTTAAATGAACATCATCATTCTGATACTGATAATGGTTCTTCTGGTTCAGAGGTTTCTGTCTCAGAGGTTGATGCTGATAAATCTTTGTATTTGTTCAAGATGGAATTTATTCGTTCTTTACTTAAAGAAGTGTTATTTGCATTAGAAATAGAGGATTCTGGTCCTCTTGATACTAAATGTAAACGTTTAAATAAGGTTTTTAAATCTCCTGTAGTTATTCCAGAAGTGTTTTATCTCCCTGATGCTATTTCTGAAGTAATTTCCAGGGAATGGAATAATTTGGGTAATTTATTTACTCCTTCTAGACGTTTAAGCAAATTATATCCTGTGCCATCTGACAGATTAGAGTTTTTTGGGACAAAAATCCCTAAGGTTATGGGGCTGTCTCTACTCCTGCTAATGTACTACTATTCCTACGGCAGATAGTACTTCATTTAAGGATCCTTTAGATAGGAAAATTGAATCCTTTCTAAGAAAAGCTTACTTATGTTTAGGTAATCTTCTTAGACCTGCTATATTTTTAGCGGATGTTGCTGCAGCTTCAACTTTTTGGTTAGAAGCTTTAGCGCAACAAGTAACAGATCATAATTTTATAGCATTATTATTATTCTATAACATGCTAATAATTTTATTGGTGATACCATCTTTTGATATCATTAGAGTTGATGTCAGGTATATGTCTCTAGCTATTTTAGCTAGAAAAGCTTTATGGATTAAACTTGGAATGCTGATATGTCTTCTAAGTCAACCTTGCTTTCCCTTTCTTTCCAGGGTAAATAATCATTTTCGTTCCTTTCCTCACAACAAGGAACAAAAGCCTGATCCTTCATCCTCAGGAGCGGTATCAGTTTGGAAACTATTTCCAGTTTGGAATATATCCAAGCCTTATAGAAACCTATAGCCAGCTCCTAAGTACCTATGAAGGTGCGGCCCTTATTCCAGCTCAGCTGGTATGGGGCAGATTACGTTTTCTTCAAAGAAATTTGGATCAATTCCGTTCTTAATCTCTGGTTTCAGAAACATTGTTTCAGAAAGGTACAGAATTGGCTTCAAGTTAAGGCCTCCTGCTAAGAGATTTTTTTCTTTCCCGTGTCCCAGTTAACACAGCAAAGGCTCAGCATTTCTGAAATGTGTTTCAGATCTAGAGTTGGCTGGAGTATTTATGCCAGTTCCAGTTCTGGAACAGGGGCTGGGGTTTTATATTATCTCTTCATTGTACCAAAGAAGGTCAATTCCTTCAGACCAGTTCCGAATCTATCATTATAGAATCGTTATGTTAGGATACCAACATTTAACATGGTTACTGTAGGACTATCCTGCCTTTTGTTTAGCAAGGGCATTATATGTCTACAATAGATTTACAGGATGTGTATCTGCATATTCCGATTCATCCAGATCACTTTTAGTGTCTGAGATTCTCTTTTTAGACAAGCATTACCAGTTTTGTGGCTCTACCGTTTGGCCTAGCCTCAGTTCCAATAATTTTTTTCAAAGGTTCTCGGTGCCCTTCTTTCTGTAATCAGAGAACAGGGTTTCTCCAACATAGGTGTGTCCGGTCCACGGCGTCATCCTTACTTGTGGGATATTCTCTTCCCCAACAGGAAATGGCAAAGAGCCCAGCAAAGCTGGTCACATGATCCCTCCTAGGCTCCGCCTACCCCAGTCATTCTCTTTGCCGTTGTACAGGCAACATCTCCACGGAGATGGCTTAGAATTTTTTAGTGTTTAACTGTAGTTTTTATTATTCAATCAAGAGTTTGTTATTTTGAAATAGTGCTGGTATGTACTATTTACTCAGAAACAGAAAAGAGATGAAGATTTCTGTTTGTATGAGGAAAATGATTTTAGCAACCGTCACTAAAATCCATGGCTGTTCCACACAGGACTGTTGAGAGCAATTAACTTCAGTTGGGGGAACAGTGAGCAGTCTCTTGCTGCTTGAGGTATGACACATTCTAACAAGACGATGTAATGCTGGAAGCTGTCATTTTCCCTATGGGATCCGGTAAGCCATGTTTATCAAGATCGTAAATAAGGGCTTCACAAGGGCTTATTAAGACTGTAGACTTTTTCTGGGCTAAATCGATTCATTATTAATACATATTTAGCCTTGAGGAATCATTTATTCTGGGTTTTTTGATATAATAATATCGGCAGGCACTGTTTTAGACACCTTATTCTTTAGGGGCTTTCCCAAATCATAGGCAGAGCCTCATTTTCGCGCCGGTGTTGCGCACTTGTTTTTGAGAGGCATGACATGCAGTCGCATGTGAGAGGAGCTCTGATACTTAGAAAAGACTTTCTGAAGGCGTCATTTGGTATCGTATTCCCCTTTGGGCTTGGTTGGGTCTCAGCAAAGCAGATACCAGGGACTGTAAAGGGGTTAAAGTTAAAAACGGCTCCGGTTCCGTTATTTTAAGGGTTAAAGCTTCCAAATTTGGTGTGCAATACTTTTAAGGCTTTAAGACACTGTGGTGAAAATTTGGTGAATTTTGAACAATTCCTTCATGTTTTTTCGCAATTGCAGTAATAAAGTGTGTTCAGTTTAAAATTTAAAGTGACAGTAACGGTTTTATTTTAAAACGTTTTTTGTACTTTGTTATCAAGTTTATGCCTGTTTAACATGTCTGAACTACCAGATAGACTGTGTTCTGAATGTGGGGAAGCCAGAATTCCCATTCATTTAAATAAATGTGATTTATGTGACAATGACAATGATGCCCAAGATGATTCCTCAAGTGAGGGGAGTAAGCATGGTACTGCATCATTCCCTCCTTCGTCTACACGAGTCTTGCCCACTCAGGAGGCCCCTAGTACATCTAGCGCGCCAATACTCCTTACTATGCAACAATTAACGGCTGTAATGGATAATTCTGTCAAAAACATTTTAGCCAAAATGAACACTTATCAGCGTAAGCGCGACTGCTCTGTTTTAGATACTGAAGAGCATGACGACGCTGATAATAATGGTTCTGAAGGGCCCCTAACCCAGTCTGATGGGGCCAGGGAGGTTTTGTCTGAGGGAGAAATTACTGATTCAGGGAACATTTCTCAACAAGCTGAACCTGATGTGATTACGTTTAAATTTAAGTTGGAACATCTCCGCATTCTGCTTAAGGAGGTATTATCCACTCTGGATGATTGTGGCAAGTTGGTCATCCCAGAGAAACTATGTAAAATGGACAAGTTCCTAGAGGTCCCGGGGCTCCCAGAAGCTTTTCCTATACCCAAGCGGGTGGAGGACATTGTTAATAAAGAATGGGAAAGGCCCGGTATTCCTTTCGTCCCTCCCCCCATATTTAAAAAATTGTTTCCTATGGTCGACCCCAGAAAGGACTTATGGCAGACAGTCCCCAAGGTCGAGGGAGCGGTTTCCACTTTAAACAAACGCACCACTATACCCATAGAGGATAGTTGTGCTTTCAAAGATCCTATGGATAAAAAATTAGAAGGTTTACTTAAAAAGATGTTTGTTCAGCAGGGTTACCTTCTACAACCAATTTCATGCATTGTCCCTGTAGCTACAGCCGCATGTTTCTGGTTCGATGAGCTGATAAAGGCGGTCGATAGTGATTCTCCTCCTTATGAGGAGATTATGGACAGAATCAATGCTCTCAAATTGGCTAATTCTTTCACCCTAGACGCCACTTTGCAATTGGCTAGGTTAGCGGCTAAGAATTCTGGGTTTGCTATTGTGGCGCGCAGAGCGCTTTGGTTGAAATCTTGGTCAGCTGATGCGTCTTCCAAGAACAAGCTACTTAACATTCCTTTCAAGGGGAAAACGCTGTTTGGCCCTGACTTGAAAGAGATTATCTCTGATATCACTGGGGGTAAGGGCCACGCCCTTCCTCAGGATCGGCCTTTCAAGGCAAAAAATAAACCTAATTTTCGTCCCTTTCGTAGAAGTGGACCAGCCCAAAGTGCTACGTCCTCTAAGCAAGAGGGTAATACTTCTCAAGCCAAGCCAGCTTGGAGACCAATGCAAGGCTGGAACAAGGGAAAGCAGGCCAAGAAACCTGCCACTGCTACCAAGACAGCATGAAATGTTGGCCCCCGATCCGGGACCGGATCTGGTGGGGGGCAGACTCTCTCTCTTCGCTCAGGCTTGGGCAAGAGATGTTCTGGATCCTTGGGCGCTAGAAATAGTCTCCCAAGGTTATCTTCTGGAATTCAAGGGGCTTCCC
The DNA here is from genome assembly GCF_027579735.1 of Bombina bombina. NCBI lineage: Eukaryota > Metazoa > Chordata > Amphibia > Anura > Bombinatoridae > Bombina > Bombina bombina. Next base: position 1,403,395,249 of record NC_069499.1, on the reverse strand, counting down.
CCAAGGGGGAGGTTCCACAGGTCTCAGTTGTCTTCAGACCACATAAAAAGACAGGCATTCTTACATTGTGTAGAAGACCTGTTAAAAATGGGAGTGATTCATCCTGTTCCATTAAGAGAACAAGGGATGGGGTTCTACTCCAATCTGTTCATAGTTCCCAAAAAAGAGGGAACGTTCAGACCAATCTTGGATCTCAAGATCTTAAACAAGTTTCTCAAGGTTCCATCGTTCAAGATGGAAACCATTCGAACTATTCTTCCTTCCATCCAGGAAGGTCAATTCATGACCACAGTGGATTTAAAGGATGCGTATCTACATATTCCTATCCACAAGGAACATCATCGGTTCCTAAGGTTCGCATTCCTGGACAAGCATTACCAGTTCGTGGCGCTTCCTTTCGGATTAGCCACTGCTCCAAGGATTTTCACAAAGGTACTAGGGTCCCTTCTAGCTGTGCTAAGACCAAGGGGCATTGCTGTAGTACCTTACTTGGACGACATTCTGATTCAAGCGTCGTCCCTTCCTCAAGCAAAGGCTCACACGGACATTGTCCTGGCCTTTCTCAGATCTCACGGATGGAAAGTGAACGTGGAAAAGAGTTCTCTATCTCCGTCAACAAGGGTTCCCTTCTTGGGAACAATAATAGACTCCTTAGAAATGAGGATTTTTCTGACAGAGGCCAGAAAAACAAAACTTCTAGACTCTTGTCGGATACTTCATTCCGTTCCTCTTCCTTCCATAGCGCAGTGCATGGAAGTGATCGGTTTGATGGTAGCGGCAATGGACATAGTTCCTTTTGCGCGCATTCATCTAAGACCATTACAACTGTGCATGCTCAGTCAGTGGAATGGGGACTATACAGACTTGTCTCCGAAGATACAAGTAAATCAGAGGACCAGAGACTCACTCCGTTGGTGGCTGTCCCTGGACAACCTGTCACAAGGGATGACATTCCGCAGACCGGAGTGGGTCATCGTCACGACCGACGCCAGTCTGATGGGCTGGGGCGCGGTCTGGGGATCCCTGAAAGCTCAGGGTCTTTGGTCTCGGGAAGAATCTCTTCTACCGATAAATATTCTGGAACTGAGAGCGATATTCAATGCTCTCAAGGCTTGGCCTCAGCTAGCGAGGGCCAAGTTCATACGGTTTCAATCAGACAACATGACAACTGTTGCGTACATCAACCATCAGGGGGGAACAAGGAGTTCCCTAGCGATGGAAGAAGTGACCAAAATCATTCTATGGGCGGAGTCTCACTCCTGCCACCTGTCTGCTATCCACATCCCAGGAGTGGAAAATTGGGAAGCGGATTTTCTGAGTCGTCAGACATTGCATCCGGGGGAGTGGGAACTCCATCCGGAAATCTTTGCCCAAGTCACTCAGCTGTGGGGCATTCCAGACATGGATCTGATGGCCTCTCGTCAGAACTTCAAAGTTCCTTGCTACGGGTCCAGATCCAGGGATCCCAAGGCGGCTCTAGTGGATGCACTAGTAGCACCTTGGACCTTCAAACTAGCTTATGTGTTCCCGCCGTTTCCTCTCATCCCCAGGCTGGTAGCCAGGATCAATCAGGAGAGGGCGTCGGTGATCTTGATAGCTCCTGCGTGGCCACGCAGGACTTGGTATGCAGATCTGGTGAATATGTCATCGGCTCCACCTTGGAAGCTACCTTTGAGACGAGACCTTCTTGTTCAGGGTCCGTTCGAACATCCGAATCTGGTTTCACTCCAGCTGACTGCTTGGAGATTGAACGCTTGATCTTATCGAAGCGAGGGTTCTCAGATTCTGTTATCGATACTCTTGTTCAGGCCAGAAAGCCTGTAACTAGAAAGATTTACCACAAAATTTGGAAAAAATATATCTGTTGGTGTGAATCTAAAGGATTCCCTTGGGACAAGGTTAAGATTCCTAAGATTCTATCCTTCCTTCAAGAAGGATTGGAAAAAGGATTATCTGCTAGTTCCCTGAAGGGACAGATTTCTGCCTTGTCTGTGTTACTTCACAAAAAGCTGGCAGCTGTGCCAGATGTTCAAGCCTTTGTTCAGGCTCTGGTTAGAATTAAGCCTGTTTACAAACCTTTGACTCCTCCTTGGAGTCTCAACTTAGTTCTTTCAGTTCTTCAGGGGGTTCCGTTTGAACCCTTACATTCCGTTGATATTAAGTTATTATCTTGGAAAGTTTTGTTTTTAGTTGCAATTTCTTCTGCTAGAAGAGTTTCAGAATTATCTGCTCTGCAGTGTTCTCCTCCTTATCTGGTGTTCCATGCAGATAAGGTGGTTTTACGTACTAAACCTGGTTTTCTTCCAAAAGTTGTTTCTAACAAAAACATTAACCAGGAGATTATCGTACCTTCTCTGTGTCCGAAACCAGTTTCAAAGAAGGAACGTTTGTTGCACAATTTGGATGTTGTTCGCGCTCTAAAATTCTATTTAGATGCTACAAAGGATTTTAGACAAACATCTTCCTTGTTTGTTGTTTATTCCGGTAAAAGGAGAGGTCAAAAAGCAACTTCTACCTCTCTCTCTTTTTGGATTAAAAGCATCATCAGATTGGCTTACGAGACTGCCGGACGGCAGCCTCCCGAAAGAATCACGGCTCATTCCACTAGGGCTGTGGCTTCCACATGGGCCTTCAAGAACGAGGCTTCTGTTGATCAGATATGTAGGGCAGCGACTTGGTCTTCACTGCACACTTTTACCAAATTTTACAAGTTTGATACTTTTGCTTCTTCTGAGGCTATTTTTGGGAGAAAGGTTTTGCAAGCCGTGGTGCCTTCCATTTAGGTGACCTGATTTGCTCCCTCCCTTCATCCGTGTCCTAAAGCTTTGGTATTGGTTCCCACAAGTAAGGATGACGCCGTGGACAGGACACACCTATGTTGGAGAAAACAGAATTTATGTTTACCTGATAAATTACTTTCTCCAACGGTGTGTCCGGTCCACGGCCCGCCCTGGTTTTTTTAATCAGGTCTGATAATTTATTTTCTTTAACTACAGTCACCACGGTACCATATGGTTTCTCCTATGCAAATATTCCTCCTTAACGTCGGTCGAATGACTGGGGTAGGCGGAGCCTAGGAGGGATCATGTGACCAGCTTTGCTGGGCTCTTTGCCATTTCCTGTTGGGGAAGAGAATATCCCACAAGTAAGGATGACGCCGTGGACCGGACACACCGTTGGAGAAAGTAATTTATCAGGTAAACATAAATTCTGTTTTTGGTATTTCCTTATTTGGACGATATCTTGGTACTTGCTCAGTCTTCTCATTTTCGAAGAATCTCATACGAATCGACTTGTGTTGTTTCTTCAAGTTCATGGTTGGAGGATCAATTTACCAATCAGTTCATTGATTCCTCAGACAAGGGTAACCTTTTTAGGTTTCTAGATAGATTCAGTGTCTATGACTCTGTCCTTGTCAGACAAGAGAAGTTTAACATTGATATTAGCTTGTCAAAACCTTCAGTCACAATCATTCCCTTTGGTAGCCTTATGCATGGAAATGTTGGGTCTTAGGACTGCCACATCAGATGCGATCTCCTTTGCTCGTTTTCACATGCGACCTCTTCAGCTCTGTATGCTGAACCAATGGTGCAGGGATTACTCAAAGATATCTCAATTAATATCTTTAAACCGATTTTACGACACTCTCTGACATGGTGGACAGATCACCATCGTTTAGTTCAGGGGGCTTCTTTGTTCTTCCGACCTGGACTATAATCTCAACAGATGCAAGTCTTACAGGTTGGGGAGCTGTGTGGGGGTATCTGACGGCACAAGGGGTTTGGGAATCTCAGGAGGTGAGATTTCCGATCAATATTTTGGAACTCCGTGCAATTTTCAGAGCTCTTCAGTCTTAGCCTCTTCTGAAGAGAGAGTTGTTCATTTGTTTTCAGATAGACAATGTCACAACTGTGGCATACATCAATCATCAAGGAGGGACTCACAGTCCTCTGGCTATGAAAGAAGTATCTCGAATTTTGGTTTGGGCGGAATCCAGCTCCTGTCTAATTTCTGCGGTTCATATCCCAGGTATGGACAATTGGAAAGCGGATTATCTCAGTCGCCAAACGTTGCATCCGGGCGAATGGTCTCTTCACCCAGAGGTATTTCTTCAGATTGTTCAAATGTGGGAACTTCCAGAAATAGATCTGATGGCTTCTCATCTAAACAAGAAACTTCCCAGGTATCTGTCCAGATCCCGGGATCCTCAGGCGGAGGCAGTGGATGCATTATCACTTCCTTGGAAGTATCATCCTGCCTATATCTTTCCGCCTCTAGTTCTTCTTCCAAGAGTAATCTCCAAGATTCTGAAGGAATGCTCGTTTGTTCTGCTGGTAGCTCCGGCATGGCCTCACAGGTTTTGGTATGCGGATCTTGTCCGGATGGCCTCTTGCCAACCGTGGACTCTTCCGTTAAGACCAGACCTTCTGTCTCAAGGTCCTTTTTTCCATCAGGATCTGAAATCCTTAAATTTAAAGGTATGGAGATTGAACGCTTGATTCTTGGTCAAAGAGGTTTCTCTGACTCTGTGATTAATACTATGTTACAGGCTCGTAAATCTGTATCCAGAGAGATATATTATAGAGTCTGGAAGACTTATATTTCTTGGTGTCTTTCTCATCATTTTTCTTGGCATTCTTTTAGAATACCGAGAATATTTCAGTTTCTTCAGGATGGTTTAGATAAGGGTTTGTCCGCAAGTTCCTTGAAAGGTCAAATCTCTGCTCTTTCTGTTCTTTTTCACAGAAAGATTGCTATTCTTCCTGATATTCATTGTTTTGTACAAACTTTGGTTCGTATAAAGCCTGTCATTAAGTCAATTTCTCCTCCTTGGAGTTTTCAATTTGGTTCTGGGGGCTCTTCAAGCTCCTCCATTTGAACCTATGCATTCATTGGATATTAAATTACTTTCTTGGAAAGTTTTGTTCCTTTTGGCCATCTCTTCTGCCAGAAGAGTTTCTGAATTATCTGCTCTTTCTTGTGAGTCTCCTTTTCTGATTTTTCATCAGGATAAGGCGGTGTTGCGAACTTCTTTTGAATTTTTACCTAAGTTGTGAATTCCAACAACATTAGTAGAGACATTGTGGTTCCTTCATTATGTCCTAATCCTAAGAATTCTAAGGAGAAATCGTTGCATTCTTTGGATGTTATTAGAGCTTTGAAATATTATGTTGAAGCTACTAAGTCTTTCCGAAAGACTTCTAGTTTATTTGTTATCTTTTCCGGTTTTAGAAAGGCCAGAAAACTTCTGCCATTTCTTTGGCATCTTGGTTGAAATCTTTAATTCATCTTGCCTATGTTGAGTCGGGTAAAACTCCGCCTCATAGGATTACAGCTCATTCTACTAGGTCAGTTTCTACTTCCTGGGCGTTTAGGAATGAAGCTTCTGTTGATCAGATTTGCAAAGCGGCAACTTGGTCCTCTTTGCATACTTTTACCAATTTCTACCATTTTGATGTATTTTCTTCTTCTGAAGCAGTTTTTGGTAGAAAAGTACTTCAGGCAGCGGTTTCAGTTTGAATCTTCTGCTTATGTTTTTCATTAAACTTTATTTTGGGTGTGGATTATTTTCAGCAGGAATTGGCTGTCTTTATTTTATCCCTCCCTCTCTAGTGACTCTTGTGTGGAAAGATCCACATCTTGGGTAGTCATTATCCCATACTTCACTAGCTCATGGACTCTTGCTAATTACATGAAAGAAAACATAATTTATGTAAGAACTTACCTGATAAATTCATTTCTTTCATATTAGCAAGAGTCCATGAGGCCCGCCCTTTTTTGTGGTGGTTATGATTTTTTTGTATAAAGCACAATTATTCCAATTCCTTATTTTATATGCTTTCGCATTTTTTTCTTATCACCCCACTTCTTGGCTATTCGTTAAACTGAATTGTGGGTGTGGTGAGGGGTGTATTTATAGGCATTTTAAGGTTTGGGAAACTTTGCCCCTCCTGGTAGGAATGTATATCCCATACGTCACTAGCTCATGGACTCTTGCTAATATGAAAGAAATGAATTTATCAGGTAAGTTCTTACATAAATTATGTTTTTCACAGGATCTTTCCCTGGTTTCAAAATTAATGATGTAGTGGAAGCTACAAAATTCGGAGGGATAGGGTTATTTTCTATATAAAAATAATTGAAGAGGTTCCTTAAATGAGGAGTGATAACTTGCACTAGAATTTTATAAAACTCATTAGGAAGGAAGTCAGGTCCAGGGGCTTTCTCCAGCTTCATCTCTTTAATAGCCTGAATAATCTCTTGGTCAGAAATGGGAGCATTAATTTTAGTTAATGCTTCAGCACTCAGGTATGAATGCTCAAGACCTCTCCAAAAGAGATCCGATGTCTCCATATCTGATTCCCTAAATGAGTAAAGATCCCTATAATAAGCAGAGAAAATGTCCAAGATTCGTTTGGATCTTTAATTGAATTTTCTTGTTCTACCACCAAATCAATGGAGGAGCTCCCCTGTACATTCTTAACCAAATTAGCTAACATTCTACCAGCCTTATCGCCATGTCTATAAAATTTAGCTCTAGTTTTAAATTCAGCTTGAACTGAATTGTGCATTAGTAAGGTATCTCTCTCTCCCTTAGCAGAGGTGTACCTCCTCCAATTAGCAGATGTAGGTTGTGCCAAATAGATATTGTAGGTATTAGTGAGTAATCTCAGCAATTCATTTTCTCTAAGAGCAGCTTTTCGTTTAACCTCAGCCATATACGCAATGATGTCCCCCCTCATTACTGCCTTACCTGCTTCCCAGAGCAAATTTGGATTATTAACTGTACCTAGATTTAGTGAGAGAAATTCAGTCATTCTGGTAGTTAACCAGTTTTTAAATTAATTTCAAGTTTTTTATTAAGAATTTAAGGGGAAAAAAAGACGTGATGTGCGTGATTTGATATTCAGTGGGATATTTAGTATGATTGGGGCGTGATCTGAAATAGTAACTTGTGTGATTTTAGTTGTAGTTCCGATTTTTAGGAGGCTCTCGTTTATTAAAAATAAATCTATTCTAGACAAGGAGTTCACACTTCTAGCTTTACAAGTGAACTCTCTTTTAGTTGGATTCTGAATCCTCCAAATATCTTTAAGACCCAGATTTCTAAATAGATTTTTAAACATTTTACCTTCCAACCTATCTTTCTTAGAGATATGAACAAAATGCGGTTGCCTACATCTATCAAGAGGCATCTGTGGGGCCATATTAAAATCTCCTGCTACGATTATGTTACCTTCACCTACTTGTAGGATTTTAGATTGTAAGGATTCCCAAAAGTTTATTTCAAATTTGTTCGGGGCATATAAGTTACAAAGCGTGAATATAGCATTTACTACTTTAATTTTCAAAATCAGAAACCTACTCTCTGGGTCTTTAAGTTCAAATAATATTTCATAAGGAATGTTTTTACCTAATAAGATAGCCACCCCTCTTTTCCTTTTTATGCTTGGCGTAAAACATACCTCCTTAACCCAGGATGACCTCAATTTTAGAGATTCACCAGTATTCAAATGCGTCTCCTGAATGAAGGCAATGTCGGCGTTAAGCTTTCTTAAATGTGAGATTATCAGTTTACGCTTTATCGGATTTGAAATGCCTCCAACATTCCAAGAGGATATAATCAGTTTTTTTACTTTAGACATAGTTTAGGAGAAAAAAAAAAAATCCATAGGACTATCATATCTTTGAGGCATCACTAATCAGAAACAAATTATTTAACAGTATATATGCTTTCCTTTCAAACTACTTAGTACATTTTTCGACATAGAATTTTTCTGCTTCAAATGCATTATTAAAGAAGTAAGTGTGACCCTGCCACCCTACCTTAAGTCTGGCCGGGTAGATAACTGTGGCTAAAAGACCCTCTTTGATCAGCTTACCACATATAGGGGAGAGCTCCTTCCTTTTCAAGGAAGTTTCGTATGCAAAATCCTGGAAACCCAAGATTTTAGCTCCTTCGCATAGAATAGGTGCATTCTTTCGGGAAAATTGTAAGGCCCTGACTTTATCCTGGTAGTTTAAATACCTCACTATTATTGGTCTAGGTCTGGTTTTATCTCCATCTGCTAAAGTAGGTCTCCCCAACCTGTGAGCCCTTTCTACAATTAGTGGTAATAAATCTTGTGGAATATTTAGAAGCTGGGGAAGGGTCTCGGCTGCAAATTTTATTAAGTCAGACTGTTGCAAAGTTTCAGGGACCCCAATTACTCCAACGTTGTTTCTCCTAGATCGGTTCTCTAAGTCCTTGATCTTATTTTGTATTTCTACCACGGAGGATAAATTTGCCTGTAATTTAGTGTCAAATGTTGCTGTCAAATCTTCAATATCAGACACCCTTTGTTCGACCTCTTGAATCCTTGTCGAGAATTGCTTAACTTCCATAGATAAAATATGTAAATCTTGTTTAATCTCTAGTCTGAGAGACTCGAACTTTGGATTCAAAGCTTCTATTATGTCATTCACTAATGACTGTGTATTTGTGACATTGAGATGTTTTGTGGTAAGGGTTGGTTCAGGATGCAGTTCAACCAAGGTTTCAGCTGCTGTCTTGTTCCTCCTATCCCTGGGTCTGGAAGTCATGGTCGGTGAAGTAGTTTTATGGTGAGATGGTGAAAAAAATGTATCCATAAGTGTAGTAAAAGAAAAAACAAAACGTGCGACGCCAAGGGGAAAAAAACCTGTGAATAGATTGTCTTAAATGATGGTTTGTGCGTAGAATGGAATAAAAATAAAAATGAAGGGAGGGGGTACTACAGTTAAAGGAAAAGTCTAGTCAAAATTAAACTTTCAAAATTCAGATAGGGCATGTCATTTTAAACAACTTTCCAATTTACTTTTATCATCAAATTTGCTTTGTCCTCTTGGTATTCTTTGTTGAAAGCTAAACCTAGGTAGGCTCATATGTTAATTTCGAAGTCTTTAAAGGCCGCCTCTTATCTCAGTACATTTTGACAGTTTTTCACAGCTGGACAGCGCTAGTTCATGTATGTCATATAGATAACATTGTGCTCACTTCCATGGAGCTATTTATGAGTCAGCACTGATTGCCTAAAATGCAAGTCTATCAAAAGAGCTGAAATAAAGGACAATCTGCAGAGGCTTAGATACAAGGTAATCACATAATTAAAAGTATATTAATATAACTGTGTTGGTTGTGCAAAACTGGGGAATGGGCAATAAAGGGATTATCTATCGGCTAGATTACAAGTTTTGCGTTATGAGGGGTGCGGTACTAACTTGCACTTTATTCTCACCGCTCACTTTCCTACAGCGCTGGTATTACAGGTTTTTATAAACCCGACGTTAAAAGGCAAGAAGTGAGCGTAGAGCAAAATTGTGCTCCATACCGCACTCCAATACCAGCGCTGCTTAAATCAGCGGTGAGCTGGCTATACGTGCTCGTGCTTGATTTCCCCATAGACATCAATGGGGAGAGCCGGCTGAAAAGAAGTAACGCAGCCCCATTGATTCCTATGGGGAAATGAAAAGTATGTTTACACTTAACACCCTAACATGAACCCCGAGTCTAAACACTCCTAATTTTACACTTATTAACCCCTAATCTGCCGCCCCCGACATCGGCGACACCAACATTATATTTATTAACCCCTAATCTGCCGCTCCGGACATCACCAACACCTACATTATACTTATGAAACCCTAATCTGCTGCCCCCAACATCGCCGACACCTACATTTTATTTATTAAACCCTAATCTGCTGCCCACAACATTGCCGACGCCTACATAATGTTATTAACCACTAATCTGCCGCCCCCAACGTCACCGCCACTATAATAAACATATTAACCCCTAAACCGCCATACTCCCGCCTCGCAAACAGTAGTTAAATATTATTAACCCCTAATCTGCCGCCCCTAACATCGCCGCCAACTACCTACATTTATTAACCCCTAATCTCCCGCCCCCTACGTCGCCACCACTATATTATATTTATTAACCCCTAAACCTAAGTCTAACCCTAACACCCCCTAACTTAAATATAATTAAAATAAATCTAAATAAAACCTACAATTATTACCTAAATTATTCACCTATGTTAAGTTGGCACCCCATGTTTGTATAAACTGAATTAAAATATACCATTCGTTTGTGCTGCGCTTGTGCTGATTTGTGCCGCAAAAACGAACGTTTGTGCCAGTTTGGTTTCGGAGATATATAGCGCATTATATTTGCTGAAACTCCGCCCACTTTGCACCCCATGTTATGCAATTTTAAAAACAAATATACCATTTGTTTGTGCTGCGTTTGTGCTGCAAAAACGAACGTTTGTGCTGGTTTGGTTTCGGAGATATAGCACATTATTTTTTATGAAACCCCGCCCACTTTGCACCCCATGTTATGCAATTTTAAACACAAATATACCATTTGTTTGTGCTGCGTTTGTGCTGATTTGTGCCGCAAAAACAAACGTTTGTGCCGGTTTGGTTTAGGAGATATTGCGCATTATTTTTTTATGAAATCCCGCCCACTTTTCACCCCATGTTATGCAATTTTAAAATCAAATATACTATTTGTTTGTGCTGCGTTTGTGCTGATTTGTGCCGCAAAAACGAACGTTGGTACCAGTTTGGTTTCGGAGATATTATGTATTATATTTGCTGAAACCCCGCCCACTTTGCACCCCATGTTATGCAATTTTAAAAACAAATATACTATTTGTTTGTGCTATGTTTGTGCTGATTTGTGCTGCAAAAACGAACGTTTGTGCCATTTTGGTTTCGGAAATATAGCGCATTATTTTTTATGAAACCCCGCCAACTTTGCACCCCATGTTATGCAATTTTAAAAACAAATATAGCATTTGTGCTGATTTGTACTGTAAAAACAATTGTTTGTGCCGGTTCAGTTTCTGAGATAATGGAGATTCAAGATTTTTAGATTATGTAAACTCAAGCACCGACCACTTTGCACCCATGTTATTAAATTTAAAAAACAAAAATCCCATTTGTTTGTGTTGATTTGTGCCACAAAAAGAAACGTTTGTGTCGATTTGGTTTAGAAGATACGGCATATTATATGTTATCAATCCTCCCTGACTTTACACTTCATGTTATTAAATGTTATATACAACTATATTAATTTGTTCCCTGTTTGTGCCGAATTGGTGGATATTGCACATAATATTTTAGTTAATCTGTTTAGTTTTGCCTACTGAGATATTACACATATGTTAGGACATGTATCCTCAACAACAAAGAGGGTGCGCTCTATATAGAACACTATTCAGAGTGCACCTCCATCTTTTGCATTATCGGGGGCTTCCGTGGGGGCAGAGAGGGACCTCGGTGTAGGCTGCATATTAAAAAGCCTGTCCAGCACAGGCAGGCATTTTATTGGCACCACGGAAGCCGCCGGTAGCAGAAAACAAGGGGGATGCGCTCTGTATAGTGCACTCTGTGCCTATGGGTGCCCGAAATGTAAATCCGGCCCTGAGCATTAAGGAATTAACATGGTAACATACCAATCATAAGAGAGAGGGCGCCTCATAGTATAAGCTATTCTTGAAAAGTGCCGTTGTGCCTAAATAAAAAGGCTTACCAGATGGTGTTGCACCGTACTCTGACCGGTCCCAGCAGGCGGACTAACACTTAACAGTGGTTAGCATACTGATCCGACTCGTTGGTCAGCTGCATCCTGGATTTCTCTGTATCAATGTCAGCCGTAATCCAATATTGGCCGCTTTGTGGATTTGAGCTTGGTGCTGCGGTGTACCTTGATTGACACCAAATGGGAGATAAAACCATACGACAACGTCCGAAAAGATTATGGTTAAAAGTGCTTTATTCTTGTTACTGCAATGATTGGAACAGCCAATAGAATGAAGTTTCCCTTTAAGTGACGTCACCCAAGAAGGTGTCCCTTAGATTCCGATTGGCTGATAGAATTCTATCAACCAATAGGAATTAAAGGTGAAAAAATCATATTGGCTGTTGCAATCCAATCAGCCAATAGAATGCGAGCTCAATCCTATTGGCTGATTGGATCAGCCAATAGGATGAAAGCTCAATCTTATTTTCTGATTGCAACAGCCAATAGGATGAAAGCTCAATCCTATTGGCTTATTGCAACAGCCAATATGATTTTCTCACTTTTAATTCCTATTGGCTGATATAATTCTATAAGCCAATCGGAATGTAAGGGACGCCATCTTGGATGATGTCACTTAAAGGGAAACTTCATTCTACAGCGACCATCGGAAGAAGAGGATGCTCCGCGCCGGATGTCTTGAAGGTGGACCCGCTCCGCGCCGGATGGATAAAGATAGAAGATGCCGTCTGGATAAAGACTTCTTCCCACTTGGATGAAGACTTCTGCTGGCTTCGATGAGGACTTCTGCCCGCTTGGATGAAGATTTCTGCTGCCTGGATGAGGATGGATGTCCCGGTCTTTGAAAACTGTAAGTGGATTGTCGGGGGTTAGTGTTAGGTTTTTTTAAGGGTTTATTGGGTGGGTTTTATTTTTAGAGTAGGGTTTTGGGCAATGTAACAAAGCTAAATGCCATTTTAAGGGCAATGCCCATCCAAATGCCCTTTTTAGGGTAATGGTTAGCTTAGGTTTATTTAGATAGATTTTTATTTGGGGGGGTTTGGTTGTGTGGGTGGTGGGTTTTACTGTAGGGTTTTTTTTGTATTTTTTTACAGGTAAAAGAGCTGATTTCTTTGGGGCAATGCCCTGCAAAAGGCCCTTTTAAGGGTCATTGGTAGTTTAGTGTAGGCTAGGTTTTTTTTTATTTTGGGGGCTTTTATATTTTGTTAGGGCTATTAGATTAGGAGTAACTCATTTTTATTTTGGATAATTTTGTTTTTTATTTCGTGTAATCTAGTGTTTATTTTTTTGTTGTAATTTAGATAATTGTATTTGATTAATTTTTTTTATTATTCTATTGTAATGTTAGTTTTTAGTGTAAGGCAGGTTAGGTTTTATCTTACAGGTAACTTTGTATTTATTTTAACTAGATAGCTAGTAAATAGTTAATAACTATTTACTAACTAGTCTACCTAGTTAAAATAAATACATACTTACCTGTGAAATAAAAATAAAACCTAAGCTAGCTACAATGTAACTATTAGTTATATTGTAGCTAGTTTAGGTTTAATTTTACAGGTAAGTATTAAGTTTTAAATAGGTTATTTAGGTAATAATTGTAATTTTTATTTAGATTTATTTTTATTATATTTAAATTAGGGAGTGTTAGGGTTAGGGTTATGTTAGGGTTAGGTTTAGGAGTTAATATATTTATGTAGTGTTAGTGATGTGGGAGGCAAGAGGTTTAGGGATTAATATATTTATGTAGTGTTAGTGATGTGGGAGGCCAGAGGTTAAGGGGTTAATATATTTATGTAGTGTTAGTGATGTGGGAGGCCAGAGGTTTAGGGGTTAATAACTTTAGTATAGTGGCATCGACATTGGGGGCAGCAGATTAGGGGCTAATAAGTGTAGGTAGGTGGCGGCGATGTTCGGGCCAACAGATTAGGGGTTAATAACTGTAATTTAGGTGGCGGCGATATCGGGGATGGCAGATTAGGGGTTAATAACTGTATGTAGGTGACGGCGATATCGGGGGCGGCAGATTAGGGGTTAATAACTGTAATGTAGGTGGCGGCGATTTTAGGGGCAGCAGATTAGGGTGTTTAGACGTGTTTTTTATGTTAGGGTGTTAGGTTATGGAGCTTTTGTTTCTGCGATCGCAGGTGTTAGGCTTTTTTTTTAGCCGACTCTCCCCATTGATGTGCATGAGCACGTCAAAACACCGCTTGTATTTGGGTGAGGTATGGAGCTCAATGCAACCATATCGCCCACGCAAGCCGGGTTTTACAAAACCTGTAATAGCAGCGCTATAAGGAGGTGAAATACCGTCACTTTTGTGGCGGTCATTAATTTCCCTATAGCGCTCAAAACTCGTAATCTAGCTGTATGTGAAGAACATAGGAATGTAAAATATACCCAACACGCATCAGGGTTCACAACTTAGTTTAAGGCTGTCGGTTAGAGCACATGAAGAATTGCTATTTTCAAAGTGCTTTCTTGAAATATTAAATATAAACAATTAAAAAATATTAATAAACATAAATAAAAATTATTATGCATGCTGTAAAGAATTGATATATTTTATTATTTTACAGTATAATAATATAAGTATAATAATTTAAAATAATTTGTATTAATGTTTTTTAATATTTAAAATGTAATATTTTAATAATGCCCATAGATGATAGCAATTCTTCATGTGCGCTAATCCGACACTGTAAATCCTAAATTGCGCATATTTTACATTCCTATGTTCTTCACATAGGAAATAATGTACTTTCTATTATTAAATATATATTTCTGCATTTATTTTTCATTGTTAATTTATAATACATATATACACTCACCGGCTACTTTATTAGGTACACCTTGCTAGTACCAGGTTGGTCCCCATTTTGCTTTCAGAACTGCCTTAATTCTTCATGGCATAGATTCAACAAGGTGTTGGAAACATTCCTCAGAGATTTGGGCCCATATTGACATGATAGCATCACGCAGGTGCTGCAGATTTGTCGGCTGCACATTCATGATGCGAATCTCCCATTCCACCACATCCTAAAGGTGCTCTACTGGATTGAGATCTGATGACTGTGGAAGCCATTGGAGTACAGTGAACTCATTTTCATGTTCAAGAAACCAGTTTGAGATGATTTGAGCTTTGTAACATGGTGCATTATCCTGCTGAAAGTAGCCATCAGGAGATGGGTACACTGTAGTCATAAAGGGATGAACATGGTCAGAAACAATACTCAGGTAGGCCGTGGCTTTTAAACAATTCTCAGTTGGTACTAAGGGGCTCAAAGTGTGCCAACAAATATCACCCACCCCATTACACCACCACCAGCCTGAACCGGAGGTACAAGGCAGGGTGGATCCATGCTTTCATGTTGTTTCACCAAATTCTGACCCTACCATCTGAATGTCGCAGCTGAAATCGAGACTCATCAGACCAGGCAACGTTTTTCCAATCTTCTTTTGTCCAATTTTGGTGAGCATGTGCAAATTGTAGTCTCAGTTTCCTGTTCTTAGCTGAAAGGAGTGGCACCTGGTGTGGTCTTCTGCTGCTCTAGCCCATCTGCTTCAAGTGTTGTGCGTTCAGAGATGGTATTCTGCATACCTTGGTTTTAACAAGTGGTTATTTGAGTTACTGTTGTCTTTCATTTATCTTTGCCCATTCTCCTCTGACCTCTGACATCAACAATGCATTGTTGTCCACACAACTGCTGCTCACTGGATATTTTCTCTTTTTCTGAACATTCTCTGTAAACCCTAGAGTTGGTTGGGAAAATCCCAGTAGATAGTAGTAGCAGTTTTTGAAATACTCAGGCCAGCTCAAATGGCACCAACAACCATGCAACGTTAAATCCCCTTTCTTCCTTTAAATCACACTTAAATCCCCTCTCTTCCCCATTCTGATGCTCGGTTTGAACTTCAGCAAGTCGTATACACCACATCTAGATGCCTATATGCATTGAGTTGCTGCATGTGATTGGCTTATTAGAAATTTGTGTTACCAAGCAATTGAACAGGTGTACTTAATAAAGTGGCCGGTGAGTGTATACAGTGGGGCAAAAAAGTATTTAGTCAGCCACCAATTGTGCAAGTTCTCCCACTTAAGAAGATGAGAGAGGCCTGTAATTTTCATCATAGGTATACCTCAACTATGAGAGACAAAATGTGGAAACAAATCCAGACAATCACATTGTCTGATTTGGAAAGAATTTATTTGCATATTATGGTGGAAAATAAGTATTTGGTCAATATCAAAAGTTCATCTCAATACTTTGTTATATATCCTTTGTTGGCAATGACAGAGGTCAAACGTTTTCTGTAAGTCTTCACAAGGTTGTCACACACTGTTGCTGGTATGTTGGCCCATTCCTGCATGCAGATCTCCTATAGAGCAGTGATGTTTTGGGGCTGTCGCTGGGCAACACTGACTTTCAACTCCCTCCAAAGGTTTTCTATGGGGTTCAGATCTGGAGACTGGCTAGGCCACTCCAGGACCTTGAAATGATTCTTACGAAGCCACTCCTTCGTTGCCCGAGCGGTGTGTTTGGGATCATTGTCATGCTGAAAGACCCAGCCATGTTTCATCTTCAATGCCCTTGCTGATGGAAGGAGGTTTGCACTCAAAATCTCACGATACATGGCCCCATTCATTCTTTCATGTACACTGATCAGTCGTTCTGTTCCCTTTGCAGAGAAACAGCCCCAAAGCATGATGTTGCCACCCCCATGCTTCACAGTAGGTATGGTGTTCTTTGGTTGCAACTCAGCATTCTCTCTCCTCCAAACACGACGAGTTTTGTTTCTACCAAACAGTTCTACTTTGGTTTCATCTGACCATATGACATTCTCCCAATCCACTTCTGGATCATCCAAATGCTCTCTAGCATACTTCAGACGGGCCCGGACATGTACTGGCTTAAGCAGGGGGACACGTCTGGCACTGCAGGATCTGAGTCCCTGGCGGCGTAGTGTGTTACTGATGGTAGCCTTTGTTACGTTGGTCCCAGCTCTCTGCAGGTCATTCACTAGGTCTCCCCGTGTGGTTCTGGGATGTTTGCTCATCGTTCTTGTGATCATTTTGACCCCACGGGGTGAGATCTTGCGTGGAGCCTCAGATCGAGGGAGATTATCAGTGGTCTTGTATGTCTTCCATTTTCTAATTATTGCTCCCACAGTTGATTTCGTCCCACCAAGCTGCTTGCCTAGTGCAGATTCAGTCTTCCCAGCCTGGTGCAGGTCTACAATTTTGTTTCTGGTGTCCTTCAACAGCTCTTTGGTCTTCACCATAGTGGAGTTTGGAGTGTGACTGTTTGAGATTGTGGACAGGTGTCTTTTATACTGATAACAAGTTCAAACAGGTGCCATTAATACAGGTAATGAGTGGAGGACAGAGGAGCCTCTTAAAGAAGAAGATACAGGTCTATGAGAGCCAGAAATCTTGCTTGTTTGTAGGTGACCAAATACTTATTTTCCACCATAATATGCAAATAAATTATTTCCAAATCAGACATGTGATTGTCTGGATTTGTTTCCACATTTTGTCTCTCATAGTTGAGGTATACCTATGATGAAAATTACAGGCCTCTCTCATCTTCTTAAGTGGGAGAACTTGCACAATTGGTGGCTGACTAAATACTTTTTTGCCCCACTGTATATACCTATATCTATTGGAATAGATATACAGATATGTATGCATATACATGGTAAAGCCTTTTGTAGCCCTTTTTTCCCAACACTTTCCAGACATCCTCAAACTTGTCCTTCTAGAGGTTGTGGAACTACATTTCCCATGATGCTCAGCCAGCTGATATGCTGGATGAGCATCATGGTAAATGTAGTTTCAAAGTCTCTGAAGGGCCAAGTTTGAGGATGTCTGCGGCTTATACCATCTATCTTTGAGCCCTTATAACTTTTTTTCTAACTTTTTTATAATTTTTATCAGACAGTGTTTATATGAGTATAACTTTACTTTCACATGTATTTATGTTGTATATATATTTATATATATATATATATATATATATATATATATATATTTATATATATGTATATATGTGTGTACAGTGTATATATATATATATATATATATATATATATATATATATATATATATATATATATATACTAGAACAACAGCTAGTGTGATACAACGGCAATATATGGCACAATTTGTAACAGTGTAGAGAGACAGTAATAGATAACCATTAAAACTACAGTAAAGGTGGATATATAAAAGTCTGTTATGATGAAATAATCGATGGAGGCAGCAATCTGTGACGGACGAGGCCTAGATCCAGGAACAGACTGCTCCTATTGCACTATTTGGGGTACTACAACACATGTGAGTGTAATCAATACACACTATTATTATATCTTTGGATCAGACAATATTGGGCCATGTGGCGCATCTGTTTCTTCTTGTTTTTTTAGACTCCTACAACATCTTTTCATTTAGTTTATATCTCACAAATGTTTTTCTTTGTGATCCAAACACCTCAAACTTTTAATGTGCATCGGGTTGCGCTGGTATTATGAGTTGAAAGTTAAAAGTTATTGTGCTCATGCTAACCCGACGCGCGCAAACATGTTTTACTTTTAGCACAAAAGGTAACCTCTCCCCCCATAGAAGTCAATGGAGAAAAACCTAACACCCGACTCGCACGCTAACCCAAACTCATATTCTCATATGCTCTAACCCGATATGAAAATATGAATTTTTCACATAGCACAATATGTTCTATTTATTAAAAAAGACAAATTTGTATATATATATATATGATGGTATTTTGGTACAGTATATATGAATGTTGGGCTACCTGCTACAAATATTATATAAAGAGATATATATCCATGAAAGGGCAATTATATGATATTCCTCTAGTTAGTGCTTAGACTGCTACCTCCATTAGTGCTTAGACTGCTACTTCTGATAGGGTAAACAGGGGGCAGAGAGTGATTGGAGAGAAAAAGAAGAGTATAGGGAACAAAAGAGTGAAGACATATGAGAGAGGAGAGAGATAGAGTGAAAAGAAAAGGTATGTCCTCAGAGAAAAGGGAGGGGGTAAAAACAAATTGGAGAGAGAAGGCAGTGGAGAAAGATAGATGAGAGATGATAATTATAAAACAATGTTTCCAGGTCTGCTATGACCTCACATAAATGTCAACACTCTCTGCTTTCTTTCAGTTCAACAACATTTTTCTGTCAAGGTGTTGTCTTCCCAGAACCCTAGTTGATGTTCCTATGCACTTATTTGTATTATTTTATTACTGTATGTAGCATTATTTAATTTATTGTATAGAAAATAAACAATATTAAAAAAATGACTTCACAATAAGGTCTCAGACTGGCTAAACATATGCAAAGAGGGGGTGGGTCAGTAGGTGTGGTGTGGTGGGTAGTGGGTGGGATCAAAAGTGTCGAGTAACATTTTGGGCTGGCTAGTAGCTTAGGGCTTAAAATTTTGAGCTCTATATATATATATATATATATATATATATATATATATATATATATATACAGGACCGTCTTTAACACAGGGCAAAAGGGGCAGCTGCCCTGGGCCCAGTCTCTGTTGAGGGGCCCAAGAGTCCTAAAAAAAAAAAAAAAAATTTTTTTTTTTTTTTAATGGTTCATACCAGACTGCTGATGTGACATGGGGAACACACACATTCAGTCCTAATACTGTCACAGTCAAAAGTACTCTGCTTATATTTTTTTTTTAAAACTGTGCCAGACCGTGCCAGTGTCATGTGACATGCCAAGCTAGTGCCATGTGCTGTTTTAGATGTGCACTGTGCAGCACTGAATGCAAAGCTCTAACTCGGCATCCAGCCATTTCCCACTGCATCAGAAAAGGTCCTACTGGGGTTACCACTGTTACCAGGTAACTGCTCTGGTGGTGGGGATTGTTTCTGGGTAGGGCTGACTGTAGGCGCATGCAGCAGAAAGCTGGAGCGGCAGGCACAAGAGGATTTGAGCATCTGTGCAGCTGCATACACTGCTCTCTTCAGTCTTCAGGCTGTGTGACTCATCTCACACTGTATCCATGCACCCTTGGACAGACAGCATCATGTCTACTGGTCCCCTTAGCCCTGCTCTTTCTGCTGTGGCCCTAAGATCAACTAACTGAAGTTTGTTAGGGGAATAGTGCTTTGTAGAAAGGTGTCAGTGGGAAGAATAAGTGAGTGCACACACGCCCCTCCCCATGCAGCATTGTCTAGTTCAGGGTGAGAGAGAACTTGTTCCTAGCAAAGAAGCTACATGTGCTGGTGTGGCTGATGTATAGCGTCATGCTGATACTTCACCCATTAATGTAAGGTTTATTTTTATAGTTTTTATTTTCTCTCTGTCTCAGATTTTACAGCTTCCCATAGTAGTTCTGCTGTTCCAGTCAGTAAACTTATATTTGTTTGCACCTCCATGCTTCCTCCTTTACCTTTACTCCTGTTGGCTGCCCTAAATCTCTTTAACCAGCTAACCTCACACCAGAATCACATTCAAAAGAATATTAAATGAATCCACAGTGGAGGAATTTATATATTTATTTACTTATTAGTTCTGCTTAGGTCCAGTTTCACATATTGCAATTTTTTTTTTTTTTTTTTAAATGATTAGCCCAGCAGTGGATGATCCACCGCTGGGCTAATAATAAAAAAAAAATTTGATTTAGTTGTTTTTTGGGATGTTGGGGTGGAGAGCGAAATTGCATGGGGTGGGGGGGGGCCCAAGAAATTTTTTGCCCAGGGTCCAATCAATATTAAAGACGGCCCTGTATATATATATATATATATATATATATATATATATATATATATGTATATATAGGAATATCTATTTAATAATACATAGAACATATTCTGCTATGAGCAGAACATTGGAATGTGGAATATTTACAGTAAAAACACAAACACTTTATTAAATATGAATGTTGCATAAATATGAGTTTTCATGTTTTCATGTACTTAATTGTAAAGGGCTCCAAAACACTTATATATATATATATATATATATATATATATATATATATATATGTGTGTGTGTATATATGTGTACATATGTATTTATGTGTATATATGTCTGTAAATACATATATACAGTACACATATAAATACATAAATACATATGTATACATATAAGTCCTTTGCCTGTCTTTTTTTCTAACACCGGAGATCTCATTTCTTTGAGCCCTTAAACTTTATTATCAAAATTAGAAGGGGTTATCCTTATATAAATAAGAGCATGTGAGATGCATTGCTGCTCCTTCAACAAGTGATTGCAAGAGAAGGAAACAGCTGCCACTTGTGCAATGTTAAATATGGGCAGCGTACTATTGACTGCTGGCTGTGATCCCAGGCGCAAAGGTTTGCGGAAGCGAACCGTGTCCATCAGGGCATTGATAAATGGGCCCATTGTGTGGTTGATAAATATGTCTTGTCTTTAAGGGTTAATACAATATAATCTACATGTATAATACTAATATACAACCATGCATTTATTTTAATTGTTTTCTGCACAAAAAAACTCTTTACAAAGTATCTTCAAGGCTATGCATATCTCCAAGGAACTTTAAAATGACATGCTCTATCTAAATCCTGCACGTTTAGACTTTCCTATCCCTTTACATATCTCAAGATATACAGGGGCCCATTTATCAAGCTCCGGATGGACCTTGAGGGCCCATGTTTCTGGCAAGCCTGCAGGCTCGCCAGAAACACCAGTTATGAAAGACCGCTGCTCCATAACCTGTCCGCCTGCTCTGAGCAGGCAGACAGAAATTGCCGCAATTCAACCCGATCGAGTACGATCGGGTTGCTTGCCAACCCCTGCTGGCAGCTGATTGGCCGCAAATCTGTAGGAGGCGGCGTTGCACCAGCAGCTCACAAGAGCTGCTGGTGCAATGCTGAATACGGAGAGTGTATTGCTGTTCGCATTCAGCGAGGTCTGTCAGACATGATCCGCTGATCGGATCATGTCGGAAAGGCCTTTAATAAATATGCCCCACAGTGTTTACGTGCTTATTCTATTTGGTCAATTTATTAAAGTCTGGCGGACATGATACGATGTAGCGATCATGTCCGCCGCACATTGATAAATGCCAACAGCATACACTGTGGCATTTATCATTGCACAAGCAATTCTTGTGAACTGCTTGTGCAATGCCACCCCCTGCAGATTTGCAGCCAATTAGCCTCTAGCAGGGGGTGTCAATCAGCCCAATCATATAGGATCCGGCGGATTGCTGTACGCAGCCTCAGAGGTGACCTATGAGTTAAGGAGCCGTGGTCTATAGACCGCTGCTTCTTAACTCCTGATTCCAGCGAGACTAAAGGCTCGCGCGGAAACAGAGTGAGTTGGCCCAATTCGGCCAATAATAAATTGACCACTATGAATCTATTATTTGGTATCAAATGGAGATTAATGTTATTTTATGAACAAGTAATTGAAACCTTTTTTTTACCAGTTGCTCTTTTTCGTCTGTTAAACCTTAATCTCACATTATCTTGGAAACTGTCTGGCAAGTAACCAATAATTATGATTTTCCTACACTTCTCTATAGAGTATTTCACTGGAGCTGAGAACACCGGATCACACTACCAGTGTGAGTTAACACCAATATTTTGTCTCACAAGGATGCATTTTGCAGCTTATGTCAGATGAAAATAAAAAATGACTGGTAACCTCACTTTATATGTTAATCTACTAGAAAGAAAACTGTTTCTGTACCCCTGTGATAATTAATTTGGAGCCTACGACAAGGGAGGAGGACAATGTGTTGTTTCACAAGCTGTAATACCACATACGGTGCAATAACACATGAAACTGTGTTACTATGAGACTGATGACTTGGATGTAAATGCAAAAGCAAAGTTTTTTTTTCCTACTGTTTCTTTCTTTGTATTCCCTTGGCATCTTCCTCACATCTCAAGCTGTAATTCACCATTTGCCAGCGCAAGCAGAATTTCCCTGGGTTGTAATTTGTTTTTCAGAGCAGCACTGGAAAGGGGGGCAGAGCTGTGATAAAAACTGCAGGAGTACAATGACTGTGACCCGACAAGGGGAAACTAAACATCGTGCAAACCCGCAAAACAGGCTGCTGGTGCTTATTGAAAGCTATAGATGGCGCGTGCTGGAGGCTTGCAGAAACTGTTCATTAACAGCGCATTTAGCATCGCTCGTAATAACACAGGCTGTAATGAATTCATTTAGAAATCCCGCTGTTGATGTCTTATGGCTTTGCAGAAGAATTCCACTTTAATCCGGCAATCTCTAATGCATCATTAGCACAGCAGGGCCAATGTAGATACTATCAAGAGAAGTTTACTGCTATCTTAACCCCTTGACTGCTAGAGACGGCTGCAAGGCATAGCCATTCTTTCTGTCAGTCCAGGAATTAAAGGGAAAGTAAACATTTTTAAGTGATGGTAAATTCAAGCGTTTTTAAAATCTTAGGACTTACCAGTGCTATAAATAAAGGGGTCTTTCAGTCATTAAGTATAAAAAACTTCATGCTGAAAGTACCTCTATTTGCCCACGAGTTTATGCTGAGCTGAGCACCTCCGGCAACCAACAGCAAAGTGCTATTTTCTCAATGAGGAAACATTTCCACCTTTTAGCCAATAGCATGATTGCCATACTGCATAATGCTGAACGGCTAGCTCGGCTATTGGCTAAGAGGTGAAAACGTCACCTCATTGAAAAAAATAGGCGTTCAGCTCAGCATAAATTCACTGGCATCAAATGGTACTTTCAGCATGAAGATTTTTTATACTTCATGACTGAAAGTCGCCTTTATTTATAGCAGTGATAAATCCTAGGATTTACCATCACTTTAAGATTGTAATATAAAATGCTTTAACAACTTAGCAATATACCTTTATTATTTTTTTATTTTGCCCTATTTTTCTGTAATTTAAGTTTGAAAATTGTAGATTTTTCCAGTCCTGAAAACTAATGTGCAGAACAAGCTTTGCAAGAGTAACCTTATCGCATGTATCTACCTAATTTGCAGTTTATCTTATCTTTTCTGCTGATAATATGCAATGGAGATATTGTGTGGCAAACTTTATCATCTCCAGACTGAAGTACAGATTTGCTTCACAAATAAAGAAAACGGTGGGTGAGATGCAGAATTATGAACTAATAAACCTGTTACTGATATTGCTTTTTCTATCAAACACACATTTTGTATTTTAATATTGGCTTTCTGCACGTAGTCTGAACCTAATGAGACTGGATAATGTCATCAGATCCCCTTTTCAAAATCCCACTTGAAATACTGTAGCTGATGCTCACAGGCAGAGCCAACAACTGAGCTTCAGTTGGGTGCCAGTCTGTTAGTTCTGCTTATGAGTTTGCGTCTCTAAATCAAATATTCACAAAGCAAATTGCATACCGTTAACTAACAGTATGGCTGCTTAGAAAAAAGCTATCATGTTTTTAAAAAAATATATATATTATTTATGTCTAAATATTAAACTTCCAAAAATTTTAAAAATAGTGTGTGGAAAAACGCAATGATATTACAGGTGGAGTTTGGGAAATGTTTTAAAGGGGCATAGTTATCAAGCTCTGTATGGAGCTTGATGCCCCTTGTTTCCGACGAGCTTTTAGACTGCCGGAAACAGAAGTTATGAAACAGTGGTCTAAAGACCGCTGCTCCATAACTTGTCCACCTGCTCTGAGGCCGTGGACAGAAATCAACCCAATCGAAAACGATCGGGTTGATTGACACCCCCTGCTAGTGGCCTATTGGCCGCGAATCTGCAGGGGGCGGCATTGCTCAAGCAGTTCACAAGAACTGCTGGTGCAACGATAAATGCCGACAGCACATGCTGTCGGCATTTATTGATGTGCCGCAAACATGATGCGCTACAATAGCCTCTAGTTATGAAGGTCTGGCGGACCTGATCCGACACTGCGGATCAGGTCCGCCATACCTCGCGGAATACGGCGAGCAATACGCTCGGCATATTCAGCATTGCACTAGCAGCTCACAAGAGCTGTTGGTGCAACGTCGCCCCCTGCAGGCTCGCGGCCAATCGGCTGCCATCAGGGGGGTGTCAATCAACCCAATCGTACTCGATCAGGTTGATTTCCGGCGATGTCTGTCCGCCTGCTCAGAGGAGGCTCGCCAGAAACACGGGGCATCAAGTTCCATACGGAGCTTGATATATGCCCCTTTGTATCATGTCCGCTCGCACTATGATAAATATGCTCCTAAGTGTTTAAGAAATTTTAAGAACTAGAGAGAGAGAGGGAAGGAAGAGATAGTGGTATTAAGGTTCTATTCTAAGATTGTCTTAGCTGCAACTTTCACTCCTTTGGTGTTTGCAGAAAAAAAGATATATCAGGCATTTTTTATATTCTTATTAATGACTTCAAGAAATGATTAAATAGCATCAAATCTATTTTTGTAGATGATATACAGTTGTGTAAGGTCATTAGGCCCCAGTGCAGGATAAAATTGCTTTTTAAAGGGATCTACAAAAATTAGAAGAATAGGCAGGTAAAGAGAAAATGAGATTTCATATTGGAAAAGGCAAGGTTCTACATTTTGGCAGTAAAAATAAGCAGGCAACCTATTATTTAAATTGGATTAGAGTTAGCAAAACAGAGGAGGAAAGGGATTTGGGGGTAGTAATAGATAACACGCTAAAGATGGGTGCACAATGCAGGGCAGCTGCTTTTAAGGCTAATAAGATACTAGCATGTATTAAAAGAGGCATTGATGCACAGGAGGAAAGCATAATTCTGTCACTATATGAGTAAGGACTGCAGTTCTGGGGACCTATCTCATAAATAGGCATTGTAGAAAAGTTCAGAGAAGGGCCACAAAGCTAATAAGGGAAATGGAGAATTTAAGCTATGAGGAGAGGTTAGCCAAACTGGCGGCTAGATTACGAGTTTTGCGTTAGAGGCTGTGTGGTGCTAACGATCAGTTTTCCCTCACCGCTCACTTACATGCAGCGCTGGTATTACGAGTTTTCAGAAACCCGTCGTTAAAAGACAAGAAGTGAACGTTGAGCAAAATTTTGCTCATTACCGCACTCCAATACCAGCGCTGCTTAAGTGAGCGGTGAGCTGCTATAACGTGCTCGTGCACGATTTCCCCATAGGAATAAACGAGGAGAGCCGACTGAAAAAAAGTCTAACACCTGCAAAAAAGCAGCGTAAAACTCACTAACGCAGCCCCATTGATTCTTATGGGAAAACACATTTTATGTCTACACCTAACACACTAGTTAAATATTATTAGCCCCTAATCTGCTGTCCCTAAAATCGCCACCACCTACCTACATTTATTAACCCCTAATCTGCCGCCCTCAACGTCGCCGCCACTATATTAAAGTTATTAACCCCTAAACCTAAGTCTAACCCTAAACCTAACACCCACTAACTTAAATATAATTACAATACATCTAAATAAATATTCCCATATATCTACCTAAATAATTCCTATTTAAAACTAAATAGTTACCTGTAAAATAAACCCTAAGCTAGCTACAATATAACTAATAGTTACATTGTAGCTATCTTAGGGTTTATTTTTATTTTACAGGCAAGTTTGTATTTATTTTAACTAGGTAGAATAGTTATTAAATAGTTATTAACAATTTAATAACTACCTAGCTAAAATAAATACAAAAGTACCTGTAAAATAAAACCTAACCTAAGTTACAATTACACATAACATTACACTATAATTAATTACAATTAAATAAATTACATACAATTAGCTAAATTAAATTAAATTAGCTAAAGTAAACAAAAAACCCCCACTAAATTACAGAAAATAATAAACAAATTACAGAAATTTTAACTAATTACATCTAATCTAATAGCCCTATTAAAATAAAAAAGCCCCCCAAAATAAAAAGCCCCCTAGCCAGGTGGATTTTCAATATAAATTCCAGGGTCCCATTTGGCCTAAATGTCGAATCAGATGTCAATTTGTTTGTGTAACCACACATTTTAGGGGTAATTTTTCTCTCCATATATTAAAGCTTAACCCCTAATTACATATTGCTCTTATGTCAGTGATAACTAAAAAAATTTAAAGTTGTGTATTTTCATTCCTATACACTGTTTCAAAATTAACATTGCATCTCTGTATTCATTCTGTCTGTATGCAGCATATATAGCTTTAAGGGTTAAAAACTGAATTGGGTATTAATCACTAAACAGATTATCAATTAATCTAATTGACCCTCTATATATGCTTGCAGAACAGCATTCTGTTTCAAGCAGTGAGCAAGTGAGGAAGCCCCTCACGAAACGCGTATGTTTTTTGCTGTCTAGTAGCCATCCGGACTTGTTCCGCTTGGTGCATTTTTTCTGCATGCCCACCTTTTTGATTTTAGCCTATCTGTACCTGTAAATAATAAAGTATTACTGCATCTTACCTCACCGCTTCTTTGGATTTATTGGCGGATGGTTAGCCGGTTTCCCTTTTGCTCTACTGAAGATTTCTCTGACGTCATTGGACCGGGACGCCTGGATCTGGCTCCTATCCGCTTCCGTAGGAGTGTTATGTGTGCACACGCTGAAGACGCGCTGGAGGGTCGCTGAAGAAAGCCATTCGCCAGATAGCCTGAGGGTAAGCACTGCTTTTCTTTGTTGTTATAATAGTTACATTGTAGCTATCTTAGGGTTTATTTTTATTTTACAGGCAAGTTTGTATTTATTTTAACTAGGTAGAATAGTTATTAAATAGTTATTAACAATTTAATAACTACCTAGCTAAAATAAATACAAAAGTACCTGTAAAATAAAACCTAACCTAAGTTACAATTACACATAACATTACACTATAATTAATTACAATTAAATAAATTACATACAATTAGCTAAATTAAATTAAATTAGCTAAAGTAAAAAAAAAAACCCCCACTAAATTACAGAAAATAATAAACAAATTACAGAAATTTTAACTAATTACATCTAATCTAATAGCCCTATTAAAATAAAAAAGCCCCCCAAAATAAAAAGCCCCCTAGCCTAAACTAAACTACCAATAGCCCTTAAAAGGGCCTTTTGTGGGTCATTGCCCCAAAGTAATCAGCTCTTTTACCTGTAAAAAAAAACAACCCCCAACAGTAAAACCCACCACCCACAAAACCAACCCCCCAAATAAAAACCAAACTAAAAAAACCTAAGCTCCCCATTACCCTGAAAAGAGCATTTGGATGGGCATTGCCCTTAAAAGGGCAGTTAGCTCTTTTGCCGCCCAAACCCTAATCTAAAAAATAAAACCCACCAATACACCCTTAAAAAAACCTAACACTAACCCCCTGAAGATCGAGTTACCGGGAGACGTCTTCATCAAAGCCGGGCAAAAGGGGTCCTCCAGACTGGCAGAAGTCTTCATCCAGACGGTATCTTCTATCTTCATCCATCCGGCGCGGAGCGGGTCCATCTTCAAGACATCCGACGCGGAGCATCCTCTTCTGGCGACGACTAACACAAAATGAAGGTACCTTTAAGTGACGTCATCCAAGATGGCATTTCTTAGATTCCGATTGGCTGATAGAATTCTATCAGCCGATCGGAATTAAGGTTGAAAAAATCCGCTCCAATCAGCCAATAGGATTGAGCTTGCATTCTATTGGCTGATTGCATCAGCCAATAGGATTTTTTCTACCTTAATTCCGATTGGCTGATAGAATTCTATCAGCCAATCGGAATCTAAGGGACGCCATCTTGGATGATGTCACTTAAAGGTACCTTCATTCTATTTTAGTCGTCGGATGAAGAGGATGCTCCGTGTCAGATGTCTTGAAGATGGACCTGCTCCGTGCCAGATGGATGAAGATAGAAGATGTCGTCCGGATGAAGAGTTCTGCCCATCTGGAGGACAACTTCTGCCCGTCTGGAGGACCACTTCGCCCGGCTTGGATGAAGACATCTCCCGGTAAGTCAATCTTCAGGGGGATAATGTTTTTTTAAGGGTATATTGGGTGGGTTTTAGGGACTTTGGGCGGCAAAAGAGCAATGCCCATCCAAATTCCCTTTTCAGGGCAATGGGGAACTTAGGTTTTTTAAATTAGGGTTTTATTTGGGTGGTGGGTTTTACTGTTGGGGGGGTTGTTTGTATTTTTTTTTTACAGGTAAAAGAGCTGATTACTTTGGGGCAATGCCCCGCAAAAGGCCCTTTTATGGGCTATTGGTAGTTTAGTTTAGGCTAGGGTTTTTTTTTATTTTGTGGGGGCATTTTTATTTTAATAGGGCTATTAGATTAGGTGTAATTTGTTTAAATATCTGTAATTTGTTTATTATTTTCTGTAATTTAGTGGGGGGTTTTTTGTACTTTAGCTAATTTAATTTAATTTAGCTAATTGTATGTAATTTATTTAATTGTATTTAATTTAGTTCATTTATTTAATTATAGTGTAATGTTAGGTGTAATTGTAACTTAGGCTAGGTTTTATTTTACAGGTACTTTTGTATTTATTTTAGCTAGGTAGTTATTAAATAGTTAATAACTAATAACTATTCTACCTAGTTAAAATAAATACAAACTTGCCTGTAAAATAAAAATAAACCCTAAGCTAGCTACAATGTAACTATTAGTTATATTGTAGCTAGCTTAGGGTTTATTTTACAGGTAAGTATTTAGTTTTAAATAGGAATAATTTAGTTAATTATAGGAATTTTTAGTTAGATTTCTTTTAATTATATTTAAGTTAGTGGGTGTTAGGGTTAGGATTAGACTTAGATTTAGGGGTTAATAACTTTAATATAGTGGCGGCGACGTTGGGGATGGCAGATTAGGGGTTAATAATATTTAACTAGTGTTTGTGAGGCGGTAAAGCGGCAGTTTAGGGGTTAATATATTTATTATAGTTGCGGCGATGTCCAGTTCGGCAGATTAGGTTTAAAAATTTTCTTTTAGTGTTTGCGATGTGGGAGGGCCTCGGTTTAGGGGTTAGATTTCTTTTAATTATATTTAAGTTAGTGGGTGTTAGGGTTAGGATTAGACTTAGATTTAGGGGTTAATAACTTTAATATAGTGGCGGCGACGTTGGGGATGGCAGATTAGGGGTTAATAATATTTAACTAGTGTTTGTGAGGCGGTAAAGCGGCAGTTTAGGGGTTAATATATTTATTATAGTTGCGGCGATGTCCAGTTCGGCAGATTAGGTTTAAAAATTTTCTTTTAGTGTTTGCGATGTGGGAGGGCCTCGGTTTAGGGGTTAATAGGTAGTTTATGGTGTTTGCGTACTATTTAGCACTTTAGTTAAGAGTTTTATGCTACGGCTTTATAGTGTAAAACTCTTAACTACTGACTTTAAAATGCAGTACCAGTCTTGACAGGAGAGGGTCAACCGTTCACTTTTTGGCAGACTCGTAATACCGGTGCTATGCAAGTCCCATTGAAAAAAAGAGGATACGCAATTTACGTAAGTGGATTTGCGGTATTGCCAAGTCTGGCCAAAAAAGTGAGCGGTAGACCTGTACCTGCAAGACTCGTAATACTAGAGGCATTAAAAAGCAGCGTTAGGATCGGCTAACGCTGCTTTTTAAGCTTACCGCAAAACTCGTATTCTAGGCGTGGGTCTTTTATCTCTAGAAAAAAGGAGCTTGAGAGGTGATATGATTATTTTTATGAATATATTTAAGGCCCATATTGTCAGGGTTTTTTCCCTGTTGTTTGCCATGTGCTGCTGGCAGCCATTTTACTCACCTCTCTTCCTGACTATGGTGCATTGTGGGGGATGCTGCTCATTTCCTACACTTCCTTTTATGGCCAGACTGGTGTGCATCATCCATGTGAGACAGGATGCAGTCTCAGAATTGTGATGTCATCACTTATTATTTAAAGGGCCTCTGTTCGGTATGCTTTGCCTTTGCGTTGTCTCAGATCTGTTTGTGAGAGTTCCTGTGTGTTACCTGGCTGCCTGACGTCCTTCCTGGTTCCTGATCCCTGGCTTGTTCCTGACTCTGCTGTTTTCCTTGTTCCTGATTCCGGCTCGTCTGACTATTCGCTTTGGCTCCTGACTTGGCTTGTCTGACTTCCAGCTCTGGTTTTGACTCCTGGCTTGTTATTTGACTTGTGGACTTTTTATTATTTTTTGCGATTAATAAAGGTGTGATTATTTTTGCACTTCTCGTCTCAGTGTGATTCCTGGCACCCTGACATTACGCAAAGGCTATGAATCCTGATGGTGCTAATAATCCACCTTTACCTGCCATCATTTCCAGGATGGATGAACAAGATCACCGCTTGGATCAATTTGCCCTAGCCCTGCAAACCCTGCAGACTCACACTGCACATTTGGACCAAAGTGTCCCACAAGTTATGGCTGCTCCTGTTTCCGCTGCTGCACCTATGCCTACCAGGAGCATGTCCAGTTCTGCACCTCTACCTCAGCGTTATGGAGGCGGTCCTATTCAGTGCAGAGGGTTTTTGAACCAGGTGGGCATTTACTTTGAGATGTTACCTCAGGCGTTTCCCTCTAACAGAGCTAAGGTGGGATTTCTCATCTCGTTACTCTCTGACACAGCTCTTGCCTGGGCTAATCCCTTGTTGGAGACTAATAAACCTGTGATTTCAAATTACCCTGAATTTGTGGCTTCCTTTTGAAGGGTATTTGATGTTCCGGCTCGCTCCTCCTCTGCTGCTTAACGACTCATGTCCATTCATCAAGGTACAAGATCTGTTGCTCAGTATGCTATTGAGTTCCATTCGCTTGCCTCAGAGGTAGGTTGGAACAATGAAGCTCTTGTTGCCGCCTTCTTTCATGGGCTCTCTGATGCGATTAAAGATGAAGTTGCTGCTAGAGATTTACCAGAGGATCTTGAGGCATTGGTGTCTTTTTTGATCCTAATTGACATCAATCTCAGAGAGAGGCCCTCTTTCAAGGAGCACTTGCGGAAGCCTCCTGTTCCATTGTCTCCTACGTGTTCGTTCCCACCCATGCCTCCCTCTCCTCACATGCCTGGTCCCGAGTCACCAGGTACTGCTGAGCAAATGCAGTTGGGATTCACATGTCTTTCCATGGCGGAGAGGGCCTTTAGGAGGAGAGAGGGGCTCTGCCTCTATTGTGGGTTACAGTGCCACTTTTTGAAGTCTTGTCCTACACGGCCCGGGAAACGCTTGCACCTAAGGTCCTGTCGGGGGAAGACCTTGGGTGGTTTATCCTCGTCCCTGGAATGCTTAAGGAGAAACCTTTTGTCACGGTTGTCCATTCCTGGGTGGACTCCTCCATAGTCACTCAGTCTCTTGTTCACTCCGGTGCTGCGGGCTATTTCATTGACAGTGCTTTTGTATCAAAGCACTCCATTCCTGTTTTGCCTTGGTCCGTTCCTATTGAGGCCATTGATGGCAGGCCCCTTCAGCCCGCACTCGTTACTCACGAAACTGCTCCATTGTCCATGGCTTTTGGGGCTTTCCATTTTGAAACACTCCAGTTCAAGGTGATAAACTCTCCGCATTTTCCGGTTGTTCTGGGTTATCCCTGGCTCCAAAAGCACAATCCCAGTCTCGACTGGCACAGATCCAAAATTTTGTAATGGTCCCTGCAATGTATTTCCACTTGTCTTCAGAAACCAGTTAAAGTCTTGTGCACTTCTTCGGTATCTCAATTGCCAGAGGAGAACCGAGAGTTCCTAGACGTGTTTGACAAGGTGCGTGCAGTTAAGTTGCGTCCTCATCAGTCTTACGATTGTGCCATAGACCTGAAACCCGGAGCCATTCCTCCTCGGGGCCGGGTGTACCCTCTGTCTGTTACAGAGAATTGTGCTATGGAGGAGTATGTTGCTGATGCTCTGTCAAGGGGAATCATCCACAAACCCTGCTCTCCTGCAGGGGCTGGCTTCTTCTTTGTGAAGAAAAAGGGTGGCAAGTTAAGACCATGTATCGATTATAGGGGTCTTAATCGTCTTACCATTAAGAATGCTTACCCTATTCTGCTCATTACGGAACTCTTTGACCGCCTCAAGGGAGCTACGGTCTTTACTAAACTTGATTTGAGAGGAGCGTACAATCTTGTTAGGATTAAAGAGGGTCACGAATGGAAAACAGCATTTAAAACCAGGAGCGGGCATTATGAGTATCTTGTAATGCCCTTTGGCCTATGTAATGCTCCTGCTGTTTTTCAGGAATTTATTAATGATGTCCTACGAGATATGTTGCAACAGTGTATTGTGGTGTACTTAGACGACATCCTCATACACTCACCCACACTTGAGGCTCATTATTCTGATGTTACACAGGTTCTTCAGAGACTACTTGAGAACAGCCTGTTTTGTAAACTCGAGAAATGGTCACCTATTGCCATTAAGGCCTTTGATAGTCTTAAGACTGCCTTTGCTGTCGCTCCAGTTCTGGCTCATCCTAACCCTGTCCTGCCTTTCATTCTTGAGGTCGATGCGTCTGAGACTGGAGTAGGTACCCGCTTGTCGCAACGTCCTACGCCTGACGGTTCCTTGCATCCGTGTGGTTTCTTCTCTAAGAAATTGTCTCCAGCGTAGTGCAATTATGAAATTGGCGACAGGGAATTACTGGCCATAATTTTGGCACTCAAGTAATGGGGGCATCTTCTCGAGGGTACTAGCGTGCCAGTGCTCATTCTTACTGACCACAAGAATTTAACTTATCTATCTGAAGCAAAAGTTTGTCGCCCCGACAGGCCAGATGGGTGCTATTTTTGTCTTGGTTTAATTATGTGGTCTCCTACCTGCCTGGTAGTAAGAATGTTAGGGCTGATGCCCTCTCTCGACAATTTTCGCCTCTGTCCAAGGAGGAGTCTGTACCTACTCCTGTTATACCTCCTGGCCATATTTTGGCTACCATACGTACTAATTTGACTTCTCCCTTGGGGGAGGAGATCCTGGCTGCACAAACCACTGCACCTCCTGAGAAACCTAGTGGTAAGTGTTTTGTTCCTGAGAATCTTCGAACTAAACTTTTGCACACCCAGGCAAGAACCAAATGATTTGGTCTGTCACTCGACAATTCTGGTGGCCAGGTCTTCGTTCTGATATTGCTGCGTATGTTGCCTCCTGCACAGAATAAGACTCCTCAACATCTTCCTGTGAGTCTTCTTCAACCTATTGCTAATGGTGAGCGTCGTTGGATACATCTTTCCATGGACTTCATTGTCGAGCTCCCTGTTTCCAATGGCAATACTGTTATCCTTATGGTGGTTGACCGTTTTTCTAAAATGTCACATTGCATTCCCTTGATGAAGCTGCCTACCGCTCAGGAGCTTGCTTCGATTTTTCCCGGGAGGTCTTCCGTTTACATGGGTTACCCAGGGAAATAGTGTCGGACCGGGGTAGCCAGTTTGTCTCCAGATTTTGGCGTTCCTTTTGTGCTCAAATGGGGATCTAGCTTTCCTTCTCCTTGGCATATCACCCTCAATCCAATGGGGCTGCGGAACGGTCTAATCAAGCTCTGGAACAGTTCCTCCATTGCTATGTCTCAGATCACCACAATAATTGGTCTGAACTGTTACCTTTGGCAGAGTTTGCTAATAATAGTGCTATTAATGCTTCCTCCAAGTTATCCCCGTTCATGGCGAATTATGGGTTTCAACCATCCTTGTTGCCCGATTCATTCATGGTATTCAGGCTTTGGAGGAGCATCTCCGGCAACTCCGTTCCACGTGGGTGCAGATTCAGGATTGCCTTCATCGTTCTATGCAGCGCCAAAAGTTCCAGACTGATTGTAGGCATCTGCCCGCACCTTCCTACCAGGTTGGTGAGAGAGTTTGGCTGTCCTCCCGCAACTTGAACCTTCATGTGCCTTCCAATAAATTGGCTCCCCATTATGTTGGTCCTTTTCGAATACTTAGACGGGTCAATCCTGTGGCCTACGCTCTTGACCTTCCTCCTGCTATGCGCATCTCCAATGTTTTTCATGTCTCCCTCTTGAAACCATTGGTTTGTAATCGGTTTACCACTGTGTTGCCTCGTCCCCATCCTATCTTTGTTGACAACCATGAGGAGTATGAGGTCAGCAGCATTATTGACTCTCGTATGTCCAGGGGCCGTGTACAGTATTTGGTTCACTGGAGGGGCTACAGTCCGGAGGAGTGTTCTTGGGTTCCCTCCTCTGATGTTCATGCTTCCGCCCTCCTCCGTGCCTTCCATGCTCATTTCCCCAATAAGCCTTTTGTCCTCCCGCGGGGGAGGGGTAGTTGAGGGGAGTGTACTGTCAGGGTTTTTTCCCTGTTGTTTGCCATGTGCTGCTGGCAGCCATTTTACTCACCTCTCTTCCTGACTATGGTGCATTGTGGGGGATGCTGCTCATTTCCTACACTTCCTTTTATGGCCAGACTGGTGTGCATCATCCATGTGAGACAGGATGCAGTCTCAGAATTGTGATGTCATCACTTATTATTTAAAGGGCCTCTGTTCAGTATGCTTTGCCTTTGCGTTGTCTCAGACCTGTTTGTGAGAGTTCCTGTGTATTACCTGGCTGCCTGACGTCCTTCCTGGTTCCTGATCCCTGGCTTGTTCCTGACTCTGCTGTTTTCCTTGTTACTGATTCCGGCTCGTCTGACTATTCGCTTTGGCTCCTGACTCGGCTTGTCTGACTACCAGCTCTGGTTTTGACTCCTGGCTTGTTATTTGACTTTTTATTATTTTTTGCTATTAATAAAGGTGTGATTATTTTTGCTCTTCTCGTCTCAGTCTGATTCCTGGCACCCTGACACATATACAGAGATGGCAGAAAGCTCTGTTTATTCCAGGAAAACAGTTTGCGACAAAAGGTCACAATTTAAGGTTGGAGGAAAGAAGATTTAATCTCCAGCAACTTATAACAATTTTTCACTGTAAGAGAAATCAAATTGTGGAACCTATCACCTAAGGAGGTAGTAAATGTCAATACCTTAGATATATTTAAAATGGTTTGGATACATTTATGGATAGAATCAGAATTTAGGGAAATAATTGCTTGTGTTAAATGGGTGACCTTTTAATTAATTTAAGCTCATCTGGAGCTTTTATTGTAAGTATATTAAGGGGCCGATTTATCATGTGTCTGGCAGACATGATCCGCTGTAGTGATCATGTCTGCCAGACATCGATAAATGCTGACAGCATACGCTGTTGGGATTTATCATTGCACAAGCATTTCACTAGAAATGCTTGTTCAATACCGCCCCTGCACATTCACGCCCAATCGGCCGCTAGCAGGGGGTTTCAATCAACCCGATCGAATGCGATCAGATGGAATGCTGTCCGCCTGCTTCTTAACTCCTGTTTCCAGCGAGCCTGAAGGCTTGCACAGAAAAAGAGGTATCGGGCCGATATGGAGCTTGTTAAATCGGCCCCTAAGAGTGTATAGGTTGAACTCAATGCAACTTCATCTACTATGTTATTATGTATTTATTTTGTTATTTTTATTGTCACTTATTCTTCAGTTGTATTGTATGGTATATGCCACATTCTAAACATTTATGACTGTACATCCTTAAACTAGACTTTCTTTTGCCTATCACCACTTTTTATGATAGTCATATCTCCTTACTTATGTCTTATCTCCAGCTGCTCTGGCCTGGTTGGAAATCTTATTACTTACACCACTTGTGTTCAGTCATTTTTCCTGATAGCATATTCAGGACATCTCCCATGATACCCCATTTTTCAAAGAATTAAACAATTTCTGAACACTCACCTTATTGTAGACACCTGACACATTGATCCCTGTTTATGCTGATAACCCGCCACTCGTTAAGTTAAAGTGCCCCTTGGAAACTGCAAGTACTGCAGCTAGAAAGCAGAAAACCATACATAATTGGTGGCTAAACAGGACTGATGCTCACCAGCCTTGTTTTGCTCGGGAGCTGTGATGCTTGCTGCTCTGGGACTTTACCTGTGTGTTTAAAAGAATACTAAAGTCAAAATCAAACTTCCTTCTTTTTATATGCACTCTTTCTTAGGCACCAGCTACTACTAAGCATGTGCAAGAGTTCACAGTATATACTGTACGTGTATAAGTCTTTAATTGGCTGATGGCTGTCACATGATACAGGAGCCTGGCAAATTGAAGTAAATTTTGAAAATTGTCAGGAAAAAAATCTACTGCTCATTTAAAATTCAGAGTACTATTAATTTGTCTTTTTCTTATACACTTGTTGATTATACAATTCTGTTGTATTTAATGTCCCTTTAACCCCTTTTCAGGGGTTAAAGACATTGGGATAGATTGCAAGTGGAGCACAATTGATAGTGCAGGGTGCAATCATTCTGATAATATAAATGTATGGTTACATTTTATAACCAAAGCATCTTAACAGGACAAAATCTTTTTTAGCGCACCCTATGCTGTTAATGGATAGAACAAGGAGCAATATCATCTTTGTAATCATATTTAGGGTTGCACCTCAGCCATGTTTTCCTGGACACTTATGAGTTACACATGCTGTAGGGTGTGCAGGGAGGAACATGTATTGTGCATCTATTCATTTGATGTCCAGAGGCACAATACATGTTCCTCCCTGCACACCCTGCAGCATGTGTAACTCATAAGTGTCCAGGAAAACATGGCCGAGGTGGCAACCCTACTCATTTTACAAGTAGTGAGTTAAGTGTTGAGCTAGAGCACAATCCAAAATACAGCTTTAAAATGAGCATTTTTTAAGACCTGAAGCAAACTGTTATTAAAGGGTTATGAAACCCAAAACATTTTCTTTCATGATTCAGAACATACAATTTTAAACAACTTTCCAATTTACTTCTATTATCTAGTTTGCTTCATTCTCTTGAAATCCTATGTTGAAGAATCAGCAATGCACTACTGGGAGCTAATTAATGCATTGGATGAGCCAATAACGTTAGGCATTTATGTGCAGCCACCAATCAGCAGCTCCTGAGTCCACCTAGGTATACTTTCTTTTAACAAATGATATAAAGAGAACAAAACAAATTAAATAATATAACTAAATACTCTGAATAATGAAATAAAAAAATGGGTTTTATGCCCCCTTTTTATAGTATAGCACATATCTTTAAGAAAAACTCCAGTGCTTGCACATGATTGGCTTCATCAGGTTAGTGCTTGAGTGACATAGGAGTCTCTCCTAAACATAAAGAACACTAAATAGCGATATTAACGTGTCTCAAGTTCACATTTATTTTGCTAAATTTCTTTGAGGGGCCTCGCCGTACTGACGAAACTTCTTAGATCCTTTCACCTGAGCTTAGAGCTTTAGATCATCGGGCCCTTAGTGGATTTGTAATAGGCAAAAATAGAATCGCTATTTATTGTGCTCAAGAAATATTAACCCAAACTAGTGCTTATATTTTTGCACACTACTTTTAATCTTGGCTATAGCAGGTTAGGGTGAGCAATGCCTTATATTTTTTCTGAATTTTTTACATAGAAAAGGAATTCTGAATGCAAAATCACCAATTAGATATTATCTTCCTTCACATGGGTACAGTAAAATAGCCGCTAAATTAGAATGCTGACCACTGTGTGGAACTGGCGATTCCTTGCTAGAATAGTGATATAAATGATTGTTTTCTTATTACTACATTTTATTGGTTATACAGACACATATTCCACAGTGCAATACAAGGGATACAGTAAATAAAGATGACAAGGAAAGCTTACTGAGACAGAAGAATTTGTACGTCTTATTTCCTAGATAGATTACAATCTAAGTATAATAATCTATGACTCATATTCAGGGCCATTTTGACATTTTTGGATATTTGCCAGACTGGAAGTCTCAGGTATTTTTTTCGTAAATGCATTTTACGTGTTCAGGTTAGATCTGATTGGTGAAATCAAACATGGTTATATAAAATCAATTTGTAGAATACAAGAGACAGTGGCGTAGCGTGGGTTGTCAGCGCCCAGGGCAAGGCAAGTATTGCGCCCCCCTAACCCATTAGCACTGACGGAGTCTCTTCCACCAGTACAGTAGGGAATGGGATTGGCAAATTTGCTTTGAATCTAGGAGCCTTGCATCTCCAGAGCTGGGCAAATATATACAATCTTACATTTTAAGATTTATTCTAGTTTTACACATGGGGGAAAGCCCCCCTTAACCCCCATCTGGTGGTGACGCCCTGATCTGTGAAACTTCATGGTACAAATACTGCAGACCACAGGGTGCACCCACCCCCACATTGCAGCACCCCATATTGTATATGTGGTGCAATAGGTTTTTGGTAAGTCGTTAAAAAGAGGAAAAGGGGACACACAGGTTGCCAGCTGTTACATAAGGTTGTCTCTGCTGGGCAGACTGTCTTTTGGGTGCCAATGACATATAAAAGTGGGGTATATATTCTACCTTAATAAATATAACAATTGTAAGTAATCAATATAAAAGGGGCATGGGACAGACAACCCAGCATTACATTCATATATGGGGGGAGGGTGTATGGTATTTAGGGGTGCTGTTAAATTTATTTACCAACACAAATTATAGTTATTTTTTTTTTTAACTTTAAATGCAGTAAGGGTGGGTTTAATGTATATAAAAAAAGGCAATGAGCACCCACACCCTAAAAATTGGTAAAAGTCCACACCTCAGGAGTCCAGCAAGAAATAGATTCAAGATGGTGAATTCATAGGACTCCTATGATAGGAGACAAACACAGTGAAATGCCTGGTGAGCAGCACAATCCTGGTGCCAGGCAGCACGCAAATCCCTAAATCTACTTCTGCCCTGGGAAGATCATGGAGGGGAAAAATTAAATACAGGGAACAAGGTCTCATTTTTGTCACAAATATACTTTTTTTTGTGCAAGGACAAGATGGCGTAAGTTGTAAACCGGTCAAACATGAAAGTATGGTCTCTGATCACCCCACCATCCCACATTCCCACTAACTAGGTAACTGGGGTTAACAGAAAGGCAGAGCCCAGCCATGCTGCCACCAGTGCCACGGGTAGGTGGATTTGAAAGATAGTTATTGCAATTTTTAAGGATTCCTCCCCCTCCCCCTCCCTTTGCTTAGAGATCCTTAAAAAGTGCCCCGGGCAATGCATGGCATTCTAGCTCGCTCTGGGTCCTTTGTTGGAAGGGAACTTACTTGTTGGCTAATAATATAACCATAATTAAGCTGCACTTTGCGCGTTGCTAGTATCAGGCAAAAGCAGAGCTATAAGTAAGTCTGGTCCTGATACCTTACCTTAGTCGCGGCGCGCTTGACAGTCTGACTCTGCTGCTCTTCTTCTTCTTCCCTCCTGACCTGCGCGCTAGGAATGGGATGGACAAAGTGACGTAGCAGGTAATGGTCCGGATAACACTTCAGTTCACACTTCACAGTCACTTCAAATTCCTCAGTCTCTCGAGACATCAAAATCTGCAACCCGACGGAATGTGCGACCGTGACGTCACATCACCACATTCCTGACGGGTTGCAGAACAGAGTTGGGCACCTGTCAGATTTTTTAGCCTCCCTTCTTCCCTTTGCTAAGTTGAGGCTGGAAGCGCCCCTCAGAATTATGCGCCCGGGGCAACCGCCCCTGTGGCCCCCCCCACGCTACGCCACTGACAAGAGAGCACCCCAAGAAGTATAAACTATTTACCAAAGACAAGGTACATGGATAGATGGAAGCTGCAAGTCAAAACCACAATGAACAAAACAAATAAAGAGTGCACACGCGTGTTACATAAATATGGTCCAATTTATAAGAATATATAAACAAATAATAAATACAACCAACCAGGAAAAAGTATAAAAATATACTTGAACTCATAAAAATGTGCAGCAGAGTCGCCGAAGGAGCCAGACACTGCTCCCATGACGCGTTTCAAGGCAATACCTCTTCCTCAGGTCACGGTTGTTGAAAAGTTTTTTTGGATAGGAACAATTCACATGCTTCTAAATGAATAATGAAAAAGTGACACCCTTATACCCACCACACTAGATCACAGTGTTTGGGCTTAATTTATAGGCAAACACAAAGAATAACCTTCCTAGAATCACGTCACGGAGTGAAGCTGTTTTTTTAAAAATAATAATCCTAGAGCCAAACACTTTCTGCTGAGAAGCAGGATAGGTTATCAAATCATTTTGTACCGCATATCCCTGTTGCATCTAAATAAAACATATGGCATAATATACCAAAGACTCAATCCTTCATAAAAGGGGTGAAATACAAAAATCTAATTGTCCCTAGGTTGGATGGAAAAAATCCAACTACATTTTGGCTTCTCCTAAACAGTATAAGAATAATAAAACACAGGTCTCAATTAGCTAACATTTGCTGTATGAGACTTGAAAAAACACTCTGGGGTCATTTTATCAAGCTCTGTATGGAGCATGATGCCTAGTGTTTCCGGCACTGGGCATCATCAAGACCGCTGCTTCATAACCTGTCCACCTGCTCTGAGGCGGCGGACAGAAATCAACCCGATCAAATACGATCAGGTTGATTGACATCCCCTGCTAGCGGCCGATTGGCCGTGAACTGCTGGTGCAATAATAAATGCCAACTGCAGGTTGTTTGATGCCTCCCATAGTAAGTAATGGAGCTCTGTTTGAAATGGAAACTTCCCTGGGGAAAGTAAAGTTAGCAAGGAGCATAGGAAACACCTTAAAGTACTACAGTTAAAGGAAAAGTCTAGTCAAAATGAAACTTTCAAAATTCAGATAGGGCATGTAATTTTAAACAACTTTCCAATTTACTTTTATCATCAAATTTGCTTTGTCCTCTTAGTATCCTTTATTGAAAGCTAAACATAGGTAGGCTCATATGCTCATTTCTAAGCCCTTGAAGCCGCCTCTTATCTGAATCCATGAATTTTTTTTTACAGCTAGACAGCGCTAGTTCATGTGTGCAATATAGACAACATTGTGCTCACTCCGGTGGAGTTATCTATTAGTCAGAATTGATTGGCTAAACCGCACGTCTTTCAAAAGAACTGAAATAAGGGGGCAGTCTGCAGAGGCTTAGATACAAGGTAATCACATAGGTAAAAAGGATATTAATATAACCCTGCTGGTTATGCAAACTGGGGAATGGGTTTTATCTATCTTTTTAAACAATAACAATTCTGGCCTAGATGATCCCTTTAATAGAAATCAGATTACACTGATCTTTGTGTACTGAATCTTATAATTGCCTCTATTTTCATATGCACGTGTATTTCTGTAAAGGTAATACGTATTTTGCATTATTTGACAAAATCTTGTCTCTTGGTTTGCAAGATAAAACAGTAAGAACTATAGGAAGAAAATATTTGAACCAGAGTGAACTTTCAACTACGCCCATGAAACAGCCCTGTTCAGCTCATTATACAATACAAATCCACTTTGAACTATGTTTTATAAGTACACATTTCATCACATTTTGCCCATGATGCTACTGTTTTATCACTTATTAATTTTAATTTTTACAGAACTGTTTCATTACAAATTTTAAAGTGATTTAAAAAAAAAATGTTACTGTGTATTTTTTTTTTT
The DNA here is from genome assembly GCF_027579735.1 of Bombina bombina. Classification (NCBI taxonomy): domain Eukaryota; kingdom Metazoa; phylum Chordata; class Amphibia; order Anura; family Bombinatoridae; genus Bombina; species Bombina bombina. Next base: position 1,403,353,309 of record NC_069499.1, on the reverse strand, counting down.
TTAATACTTAATTTATTCGTTGCAAATGATTTTTAAACTGCCATTTTTCCCCCAAGGTTAAAAACAGGGAATTCAATGTACTGGTGAGATTTCTTAGATTTTTTTTGTTAGCGTGGCAACGGTGTTCAAAGTAAACTTTTAAACTTTCAGGACTTCAGATATCACGACCATGTTAACTTTTTTTTTGTCATCAACTTCAGTGGGGCGTACTTTAAAAAAAACACTGCTTTAGACCAACTGTGCTAAAGCTGAAGGAAGTTATGAATATTTTACATTCCAATGTTCTTCACATAGAAGAAAATCTTCCTTTCATTTAAAAAAATAAAAAAACAATAGATGTATATTCTGTGTGTGTATATATATATATATATACATATGTATATATATTTATATATTTATATATATATATTTAAAGTCATGGCCAAAAATATTGGCACCCCTAAATTTCTGTCAGATAATGCACCACTCCGCCCAGGAAATTGTTGCAATTACAAATGTTTAGGTATTCTAATGTTTATTTATTTTGTTTGTATTGTTATGACACAGAAAAGTGGAGAAATAAAGCCAAATCTGAAACATTCCAGGCAAAAAAAGACCTTCTCACAATTGTAAGAAATAATTGCATTCCAAGTTTGTGATGCTCCTGTAATTTGTAATTAAACTCACCCATATCAATTAACAGTGCTGACAATATAGAAATCACACCGGCAACCAGTTAAAATGGAGAAAAATGTACTCAAACTTTCTGTTGTGTGTCTCTGTGTGCAACACTGAGCATGGAGAAGAGAAAGAGCAACAAAGAATTGTCTGAGGATTTGAGAACAAAAATTGTGGAAAGGCATGGACAATCTCATGGTCACAAATCCATCTCCAGAGAGCTTAATGTTCCTGTGTCCACTGTGCGCAACATTGTCAAGAAATTTACAGCCGTTGGCACTGTAGCTAATCTCCCTGGACGTGGACGAAAGAGAAAAATTGATCAAAGATTGCAACAAAGAATTGTTTGAATAGTGGATAAAGAACCTTGATCAACTTCCAAACAAATTCAAGCTGACCTTCAGGCACAGGGTACAAATGTGTCAGCTAGCACTATACATCGCCATCTGAATGAAAAGGTAGGAGACCGATGAGGAGCCCACTGCTGACACAGAAACATAAAAAAGCCAGATTGGAGTATGCCAAAACTTACCGGAGGAAGCCTATTGGTTGAATGTGCTGTGGACAGATGAAACAAAATAACAGCTTTTTGGTAAAGCCCATCAGTCTACTGTTTTCAGAAAAAGAAATTAGACTTTTAAAGAAAAGAATACAGTTAAACATGGTAGAGGTTCACTGATGTTTTGGGGTTGCTTTGCTGCTTCAGGCACTGAATGTCTTGATTGTGTGCATGGCAATATGAAATCTGAAGACTACCAAAGAATTCTGTGGTGCAATGTAGGGCCCAGTGTCAGAAAGTTGGGTCTCTATCAGAGGTCATGGGTCCTACAGCAGGACAGTGACCCAAAGCACACGTCAAAAATCACCCAGAGAGGGTTTAAGACAAAGTGCTGGAAAGTACTGAACTGGCTAGCAATTAGTCCAGATCTCAATCCCATAGAGCACCTGTGCAGAGATCTCAAAACAGCAGTTGGGAAAAGGAACCCTTCCAATCTGAGAGACCTGGATCAGTTGGCAAAAGAAGAGTGGTCCAAAATACCAGTAGAGAGGTGTAAGAAACTCATTAATAGGTACAGGAAGCAATTGATTTTAGTTATTTTTTCCAAGGGGTGTACTACCAAATATTAAATTGAGGCTGCCAATAATTTTGCCCAGTCCATTTATGGAGTTTTGCATGGAATGTGTCAGATTTGGCTTTTTTTCTCCATTTTTTTGTGTCATACCAATACAAACAAAAGAAATAAACATGAGAATGTCTAAACATTTGTAATTGCAATAATTTTCTGGGCGAAGTGGTGCATTATCTGACAGAAATACAGGGGTGCCAATATTTTTGGCCATGACTGTATATACAGTATCCCACAAAAGTGAGTACACCCCTCACATTTTTGTAAATATTTTATTATATCTTTTCATGTGACAACACTGAAGAAATGACACTTTGCTACAATGTAAAATAGTGAGTGTACAGCCTGTATAACAGTGTAAATTTGCTGTCCCCTCAAAATAACTCAACACACAGCCATTAATGTCTAAACCATTGGCAACAAAAGTGAGTACACCCCTAAGTGGAAATGTCCAAATTGGGCCCAATTAGCCATTTTCCCTCCCCAGTGTCATGTGACTCGTTAGTGTTACAAGGTCTCAGGTGTGAATGGGGAGCAGGTGTGTTAAATGTGGTGCTATCGCTCTCACACTCTCATACTGGTCACTAGAAGTTCAAAATGACACCTCATGGCAAAAAAATCTCTGAGAATCTGAAAAAAAGAATTGTTGCTCTACATAAAGATGGCCTAGGCTATAAGAAGATTGCCAAGACCCTGAAACTGAGCTGCAGCATGGTGGGCAAGACCATACAGCAGTTTCACAGGACAGGTTCCACTCAGAACAGGCCTCGCCATAGTCGACCAAAGAAGTTGAGTGCACGTGCTCAGCGTCATATCCAGAGGTTGTCTTTGGGAAATAGATGTATGATTGCTGTCAGCATTGCTGCAGAGGTTGAAGGGGTGGGGGGTCAGCCTGTCAGTGCTCAGACCATACCATCAAATTGGTCTGCATGGCTGTCATCCCAGAAGGAAGCCTCTTCTAAAGATGATGCACAGGAAAGCCCACAATCAGTTTGCTGAAGACAAGCAGACTAAGGACATGGATTACTGGAACCATGTCCTCTGGTCCGATAAGACCAAGATAAACTTATTTGGTTCAGATGGTGTCAAGTGTGTGTGGTGGCAACCAGGTGAGAAGAACAAAGACAAGTGTGTCTTGCCTACAGTCAAGCATGGTGGTGGGAGAGTCATGGTCTGGGCCTGCATGAGTGCTGCCAGCACTGGAAAGCTACAGTTCATTAAGGGAACCATAATTGCCAACATGTACTGTGACATACTGAAGCAGAGCATGATCCCCTCCCTTTGGAGACTGGGCCGCAGGGCAGTATTCCAACATGATAACGACCCCAAACACACCTCCAAAATGACCACTGCCTTGCTAAAGAAGCTGAAGGTAACGGTGATGGACTGACCAATCATGTCTACAGACCTAACCCCTATTGAGCATCTGTGGGGCATCTTCAAATGGAAGGTGGTGGAGCGCAAGGTCTCTAACATCAATCAGCTCTGTGATGTCATCATGGAGGAGTGGAAGGGGACTCCAGTGGCAACCTGTGAAGCTCTGGTGACCTCCATGCGCAAGAGGGTTAAGGCAGTGCTGGAAAATAATGGTGGCCACACAAAATATTGACACTTTGGGCCCAATTTGAACATTTCCACTTAGGGGTGTACTCACTTTGGTTGCCAATGGTTTAGACATGAATGGCTGTGTGTTGAGTTATTTTGAGGGGACAGCAAATTTACACTGTTATACAGGTTGTACACTCACTACTGTACATTGTAGCAAAGTGTCATTTCTTCAGTGTTGTCACATGAAAAGATATAATAAAATATTTACAAAAATGTGAGGGGTGTACTCACTTTTGTGGGATACTGTATATATATATATATATATATATATATATATATATATATATATATATATATATATATATATATATATATATATATATATAGGAAGAACAACTCACAGGTGTTAGTTTTAATACAAAATTTCTTCCAGCTTTTCTTATCTTTTTCACATACATAGAATCAGGTCGATGTTTTATGTTTTACTCTCACTTTGGGACCGTATTCATGACCAATATTTAAATGATCCTATTGCAATGCGGGGAAGCATGTAGTCCTGGAAGAGAACCTGCAGCTGCGTTAGATTTATCTAAAGACTCTACAAACTTTAAAAAACTAAGGGCCCTGATGTATTGCTTGTTTGGTACTTTAAGTAGGGGTTTAATTTTCGGGTGGGTCTTTGCTATGGTGAGGGGATCACATAAGAGGGAGTAGGCATGGGGTAGTTAGCCTTAGAGGGATGTTACTGATAAGAGGGCCTTGTGTGTGTATGGTGTGTGTATGGTGTCTGATGGTCACATGAGGAGGCATAGTTAAGCAACATTTGCAATTGGGGATTGGATCAGAGATAAGTGGTAATTCTGATGTTAGAGGTCAAAGTTATAATTAACAGTGTCTGTGGAGGCTGGGGATGTGGTTAAATCTGCTGGAGGGGATTGTCTCTGTGCAATTAAGAATCAAGAGTGTTTGAGGGACAGTTTCAGAAAGGATTAGGTTAAAATTATAGCAGTTTTAGTGTTAATGGGCTATAACATTGATACATATGTCATATATAGAGAGTCTAGATAAGATCCCCTGACTGCTGGTCATAGCAACCAGTCATAAGGTGCCTCTGCTATTAAGTAACTCAAGAAATGTGCTGTCTCTAAACAATTTAAGTACAAGTATGATGTAGACACTAATTTAATTCATTATGAAAAATCTGGTGTCACTTGAATTTTCATAGCTACTCTATTATATCAGATATTTAAATAGTATCAAGAATTTCAGAAAGTTTAAGTAAGTTGGTCTTTATTGAAATAGAGCTTACCTGTGACTAGGTGTGCAAATTAATATTTTATGCTAACCACAAGACTCAGGGCAGCAAAACAAGTATTTGACTTATCGGCTAATTGAAGCTATGATTCTGGTCTAGTAGTACTTTGGCTATTTCTTTAAAAAATTACCATCTCAAAGGTGATAAAGTCTCCAGATCATCCATCACCCTTATCACTCTGACAGGGCAGGAGAAGTCTGAGTATGTTGGACTTGGTGTCTTTCCAAACAAATATACATTCCTGCTATTGAATAAAAATCAGATACATAAACTGCTTGATAACTTTTCAAAGTATCCTCTAAAAGACAGACCAACTGTCCAACTCTATTCTGCTTCTATCTTAAACAAGGTCATAAGTATAGGGAGAAATTTCCCACACAGAAAAAAACAGCAGCAGTTAAAGAGATAAAAGTCAACATTAAACATGATTCAGATAGATCACACAGTTTTAAGATACTTTCCAATTTACTTCCAATATCAAATTGTAAAGTCTTTTAATATACACTTTTTGTGTACCAGCTTCTGCTTATATGAGTCTGTGATTGGCTGATATAATAATTATAATAATAATAATTTGCGATTTATACAGCGCTTTTTTCCCTGTGAGACTCAAAGCACTTTACAAATATACCATCATAAAGACATAAAAGTTAGGAGTTTCTGGAGGTCAGATAAGGGGACTGAATGCCTGATGGAAGAGGTGGGTCTTTAGCTTTTTTTAAAAAGTCTGTAAGGACGGTGCCTCTCTGATTGTGCACGGTAAAGAGTTCCAGAAAGTAGGGGCAATGTGGCCGAATGCTCTGGAGCCTAAGTTTGTTCTTATTCTTGGCACTGAGAGGGGGGATGTGTTGGCTGACCTAAGTGAGCGGGATGGGATATAGGGTGTCAGGAGCTCTTTCAGGTACTGTGGGCCTTGGTTGTTTTGAAGGTCAGCAGGCCAATTTTAAAATATGTTCGCCATTTAATTGGAAGCCAATGCAGGGAGTGGAGAACAAGTGTTATGTGGCAGGAGCGAGTTTGATTGGTCAGTAGTCTAGCTGCTGCGTTTTGTACCGTCAGAAGGCGATGGAGTTCTTTTTTGGGAGGCCTAAGTAAAGTGCATTGCAGTAATCTAGCCTAGAGGATTCAAATGCATGGATTAATTTTGTCATATAATCCGGTGGAATTAAGTGTTGTATCCTGGCTATGTTTTTCAGATGAAAGTAAGCAGATTTTATTACAGAGGAAATCTGCTGTTTAAAAGATAGTCCAATGTCAATCAGCACTCCGAGGGTTCGTACCTTTGCTGAACTAACAAGTTCAGAGCCTCCAAGCTCCAGGCCAGTTGGGTGATTGTGCAATATTTTTGATGCCCGGGGTCCCCTCACCAAGAGTAACTCTGTTTTGTCCGGGTTCACTTTGAGACAGCTAACATTCATCCATTCTATGAGGTCTGTTAAGCAACTGTTTATGCGGCATGCTGGGTCTGTAGTATCTGGAGCAAAGGAGAAGTAGAGTTGTGTGTCATTTGTTTAACAATGATACCTCAGGCCATGTCGGTTAATGATGTCCCTCAGTGGTAGTAAGTAAATTGCGAATAGCATGGGAGACAGGATGGATCCTTGTGGAACTCTGCATGCCAGTTCTGTCGGTGCTGATGAGCTTGATCCTGATATTACTCTCTGTGATCTACCAGCGAGTAAAGATTTAAACCAGTTAAGGACTGTGCCTCCTAGACCACAGATGTGCTGCAAGCACTCTATTAGAATCCTATGGTCAATGGTGTCAAATGCAGCTGAGAGATCCAGGAGGATTAGAATGTAGTAATCATCTTTGTCTCTTGCCATGAGGAAATCATTTAGCACTCGGACTAGCACTGTTTTAGTGCTGTGGCGGCATATGAAGCCTGACTGTAAAGGATTGGAGGTTGGATACTGGTCTGTAATTGTAAATGCAGTCTGGGTCTAATAAAGTTTTCTTTAGGAGTGGTTTTACCACAGCTTCTTTTAGAGGATCTGGGAAGTCTCCTGTTTTTAGTGAACACTGCACTATTTTTGAGAGGGCTGGGGCGAGTGTTTCAATGCAACCAGATATGGGCTGAGTTGGAGCAGGGTCTAAGTCACACGTAGTAGGGTGCAACTTTTGTATGGTGTTTTTAACTCCTTTTATATCCACATTTGTAAAAGTGGACCATAAACTGGGGAGATCTGGCATTCCATTGTAGTGGTTCTGGTGTGTAACTGTTTGGCCTGCTGTGATAGCAGTTCGGATTGAAGAAATCTTCTCTCTAAAGAAGTTTGCAAATGCTTCACATTTATCCTGAGAAAAGTTGGTGGGGCTAAGCATGCATGCTGGTTTGCAGAGCCTTTCTACTGTGCAAAACAGTTGTCTGGGTCTATTGTGGCAGAGTGCAATTTCGTGTGATAAAAATGAAGATTTTTTCTGAGTTATCTTGTATTGATATTTGTTTAGATGTTTGGTAAGAGTGGCTTTATCCTCTGGATCATGTGTTCTGTACCATTTTCTCTCCAGTTTACGTCCTGTTCTTTTCATTTTTCTGATGGAGCTATCAAACCATGGTGCATTGTTGTGGGTTTTGACAGTGCGTATGCGAGTTGGTGCATTGCTTTCTAGGGTGTCTCTCATGGTTTTATTGTAGAGTCGGACTAAGGAGCTGAGGTCTTCGCAGGTGCCCATTAGTTCACTTAGATCCATATGTGATACTACATCCAGTGGTGTCACCCCTTTTTGACCAGGTTGACCAGGTTCTGAGGCTGGTGTCTGGTTGATTGTGATACAATGGAGAAGTGAATGTAGTGGTGGTCTGACCAAGTAACTGGGTTTACAGTTATTGTTATAGTCCAGACTGGAACACTAGATCAAGTGTATGACCTTTTCTGTGGGTGGGAATGGCGACAATTTGTGTGAAGCCGAGTGTACTCATCAAGCTGAGGAGATCCTGCCCAAGCAGGGATAGGGTGTTGTCAATCCAAGTGTTGAAGTCTCCTAATATAAGCCATCTGGGGTGTTCAAGGATTAAGCCAGCCAAAAGGTCTGGGAGTTCCTGAAGAAATCTCTTCCCATATCCTGGGGGTCTGTATATTAGCAGTATTCGGAATCCTCTCTCTATTGAGAGCCTGGCAGCTACACATTCAAAAGATTATGTTTAGTGGACTGATATTGGTCTGGGATTTAAGGATGATTTCACACAGATCATAACTCCACCTCCCTTGCGATCTTGTCTCGGGCAGTGGAACACTGTGTAATTGTCTGGAATAGCTGCCTCTTGAATAGGCCTTGCATTTTCATCTACACATGATTCTGTGATGCATGCTAATTCGCATGTTTCAATAAGGTCGGCAATAATAGCTGTTTTGCTCTTTATTGATCTGGCATTGCATAGGATTGCTCTGATAGGACAGTCTTGGGATTATGAGTTTTTGCTCTGTACTTTAGAGACAGCGTGTCTTCTAATGGGGATCTCACAGAGAGATTTTCTTGGTTTGATAGTGCAGTTTTTGTGGCTTTTAGGTTGGATCACTTCAATTGGGCTTGCAGGTAGACAGGGTGTGGGGCAGCTGTGATAGTGTCAGGATATAGAACTTTAAATTTTGATTTTCATCCTCGACAGCCCCTGTCGGTCCCTTTGAAAATGCTGAGTGATTTTAGGGTAGCCACTAGCGAGTGCTGCAACTGCTTTTTTGGGTCTTAGGGAGTGCAGATGTGAGGGCATATAGGTGGTCATTCACTCTGCAGTGAAGGGGTTAAAATAGCTTCTAGTTTTTGTAGGGATGTTAGCAGTGGGAGCTGGTTACATTGACCTGCTCTATAGAATTCAGGCCAGAGTGAGGTGTGAGATTTTGCACTTCTGGCTGCATTGTAGATACCAGATAAGAAAGCATGCAGGGGTTTTAAAACCTCTGTGTTTTAGTGAAATCGATTTAATCTATTAGTTTTTCTTGTGTTTAGAAATGAAATCTGAGCATTACTAAATGGATGATCAAATCCAAAACCCAATTTGTGCATGGGTTGAGTCTGTTTTTTTTATTTTAGTTTAAGTGTACCTTGTTTGTGGTGTTCAGCTGAAGGTATCTCTTTCTGGCAGTAAAATGGTCCAGTGGGAGTATATTTCCATTCGTTGAGTATCTCAGTTTAGTAATGCCATCCGTTCAATTTTGATGAGTCTAGTTGTGCGTTATGTGGAGTCGATATTGGTCCTTGAAATAATTGTGATGAATTTTGATTGTAAGGAGGTTAAAATTAAGATAAATCTTGGAGAGGTCAGGAACCTGAGGAAAGTGTGGCAGCCAGCAGCGGCGCTGATGGCTGTCACATGACACAGGGGGCTAGCAAATTAAAGGAAATTTTGAAATTTGTCAGAAAAAATCTACCGCTCATTTAAAATTCAGAGAAAATGTTCTTGCATTGTCTCTTTTTTATACACTTAGATTATGCAACTCTGCTGTATTTTATTATACTTTAACCCCTTCACTATCAGGAATTTCAGAGAAAAACTTGCCAAAAATACCAGAGAAATTTTAGAATTTTTGCTATCACTCCATTTAAAGGGACAGTAAAGTCACAATTAGGATAGAGCATGTAATTTTAAACAATTTTCCAATATTCTTCTATTATAAATTTTGCTTAGTTCCCTTGATAAGCTTTGATAAAAAGTAATCATAGGTGAGCTCTGCATGTGTCTTTAGCCATAGAGTGTCTGTAGCATTATATGACAGCAGTGTTTAGAACTAAGGGCTAGATTTATCACAGCTGAGGCGTACAAGGGCATGTATACGCGCCCCTGTACGCTGCAGCTCGCCTGTGGCGGAGCAAAATTACCCGCAGGTAATTAACATTGCACACGAGCGCAATTTTGCGCTTGCGTGCAATCCCGCCCCCTGCCCGCAGCCAATCACGCGCGGGTAGGAGCTGTCAATCTCCTCAGTCGGACTCGACGGAGGAGATTGAATTTCGCCACCTTAGAGGTGGCGAAGAGCTTAGGAAGGCCGCGGTCTGGTGACCGCTGCTTGATAAATCACGGCGAGCAAGTTCTTGTGAGAACTTGCAGCCGTAGGGGCTTGATAAATCTAGCCCTATGTATAACATTGCTAAAAACCTTGTTGCAAACACTGTTGCGAGATGGCTAAATACATGTGCACGCTCCTGAGCTCACCTAGATTGACTCTAACAAATTATACCAAGATAACTAAGCAAAATTTATTATAGAAGTAAATTGAAAAGTTGTTTAGAATTGTATGCTCTATTCAACCCATTTAAAAGCGATATGAAACCCAATTTTTTTTCTTTTATGATTCAGATAGAGCATGCAATTTTAAGCAACTTTCTAATTTACTCCTAATATCAAATTTTCTTTGTTCTCTTGGTATTTTTATTTGAAAAGCAGAAATGTAAGCTTAGGAGCAAGTCCATTTTTGGTGCAGCACCCTAGGTAGCGCTTGCTGATCAAAAAGCGCTACCCAGGTGCTGAATCAAAAATGGGCTACATTTAACCACCAATCAACAAGCGCTACCCAGGTTCTGAACCAAAAATGGCCAGCTGCTAAGCTTAAATTCCTGCCTTTCAAATAAATATACTAAGAGAACAAAGAAACATTTATAATAAGAGTAAATTAGAAAGTTGATTAAAATTGCATGCTTTATTTGAATCATGAAAGAAAAAAATGTGGGTTTTCATATCCATTTAAACATAAATAAAGCCTTGTTTTCTTTTAGTTACCAAATAAAACTATATATACAGTATATATATATATATATATATATATATATATATATATACACAGTATATATATTTAACTAGACAACCCAAGGTATTGATCTAGGCCAATTTTGGTAGATTTCATGCCACCATTTCCCCTCCAATTGCAATCATATAAGAAAATCGTTAACAAACTTTCGGCTAGATTACGAGTCTTGCATTAAGTTGAAAAAGCAGCATTAAGAGGTCCTAACGCTGCTTTTTCACTACCGCTGCTATTACGAGTCTTGCAGGTTTAGGGGCACCGCACACTTCTTTGGCCTTACCGCAAAAGGACTTACGTAAACTTCGTAAACCCTTTTTTCTATGGGACTTCCATAGCGCTGGTATTACGAGTCTGTCCTGGGAGGCCAAAAAGTGAGCGGTACAGCCTATACCTCCAAGATTCCTAACGCATTCTAAAGTCAGTAGTTATGAGTTATACACTACAATGCTGTAGCATAAAACTCATAACTAAAGTGCTAAAAAGTACACTAACACCCATAAACTACCTATTAACCCCTAAACCAAGGCACTCCCGCATCGCAAACACTATAATAAAATGTTTAACCCCTAATCTGCCGCTCCGGACATCGCCGCCACTAGAATAAGCATATTAACCCCTAAACCGCCGCACTCCCGCCTCGCAAACACTAGTTAAATATTATTAACCCCTAATCTGCCGCATTATTCTTATTAACCCCTAATCTGCCGTTCCGGACACCGCCGCCACCTACATTATACTTATTAACCCCTAATCTGCTGCCCCCAACATCGCCCACACCTACATTATAGTTATTAACCCCTAATCTGCCGCCCCAATGTCGCCGCAACCTACCTATATTTATTAACCCCTAATCTGCCGCCCCCAACCTCGCCACCACTATATTAAATTTATTAACCCCTAAACCTAAGTCTAACCCTAACACCCCCTAACTTAAATATAATTTAAATAAATCTAATAGATTGGCTGACAGAATTCTATCAGCCAATCGGAATCTAAGGGACGCCATCTTGGATGACGTCATTTAAAGGAACCGTCATTCAGTAAGAAGCCTCCGAATGAAGAGGATGCTCCGCGTAGGATGTCTTGAAGATGGAGCCGATCCGCGTTGAATGGATGAAGATAGAAGATGCCGTCTGGATGAAGACTTCTGCCCGTCTGGAGGACCACTTTGCCCGGCTTGGATGAAGACTTATCCCGGCTTCGTTGAGGACTTCGGCCCGGTTGGATGAAGACTTCTGCCGCTTCCTTGAGGATGGATGTCCGGTCTTCAGAACTGTAAGTCGATCTTCAGGGGGTTAGTGTTAGGTTTTTCTAAAGGTGTATTGGGTGGGGTTTATTTTTTAGGTTAGGGATTTGGGCTGCAATAGAGCTAAATGCCCTTTTAAGGGCAATGCTCATCCAAATGCCCTTTTCAGGGCAATGAAGAGCTTAGGTTTTTTTAGTTAGTATTTTATTTGGGGGGTTGGATGTGTGGGTTGTGGGTTTTACTGTTGGGGGGGTTGTTTGTATTTCTTTTTTACAGGTAAAAGAGCTGATTACTTGGGGCAATGCCCTCAAAAGGCCCCTTTAAGGGCTATTGATAGTTTTGTTTAGGCTAGGGTTTTTTTTATTTGGGGGGGGGGGTTATTTTGATAGGGCTATTAGATTAGGTTAATTAGTTTAAAGATCTGTAATTTGTTTTTTATTTTCTGTAATTTAGTGGGGTTTTTTGTTTGTAATTTAGCTAATTTAATTTAATTTATTTAATTGTTTTTAATTTAGGTCATTTATTTAATTGTAGTGTAGTGTTAGGTGTTAGTGTAACTTAGGATAGGTTTTATTTTACAGGTAAATTTGTCTTTATTTTAGCTAGGTAGTTATTAAATAGTTAATAACTATTTAGTAAATATTCTACCTAGTTAAAATAAATACAAACTTGCCTGTAAAATAAAAATAAACCCTAAGATAGCTACAATGTAACTATTAGTTATATTGTAGCTAGCTTAGGGTTTATTTTACAGGTAAGTATTTAGTTTTAAATAGGAATTATTTAGGTAATAATATTAATATTTATTTAGATTTATTGTAATTATATTTGTTAGGGGGTGTTAGGGTTAGGGTTAGACTTAGGTTTAGGGGTTAATACATTTAGTATAGTGGCGGCGACGTTGGGGGCGGCAGATTAGGGGTTAATAAATGTAGGTAGGTGGCGGCGATGTTAGGGACGGCAGATTAGGGGTTAATAATATTTAACTAGTGTTTGCGAGGCAGGAGTGCGTCGGTTTATGGGTTAATATGTTTATTATAGTGGCGGCGACGTTGGGGGAGGCAGATTAGGGGTTAATAAATGTAGATAGGTTGCTGCAACATTGAGGGAGGGAGATTAGGGGTCAATAAATATAATGTAGGTGGCAGCGATGTTGGGGGCAGCAGATTAGGGGTTAATAAATATAATGTAGGTGGCGGCGATGTCCGGAGCGGTAGATTAGGGGTGTAGGTGGTGACGATGTCGGGGGCGGCAGATTAGGGGTTAATAAGTGTAAGATTAGGGGTGTTTAGACTCGGGGTTCATGTTAGGGTGTTAGGTGTAAACATAACTTTTATTTCCCCATAGGAATCAATGGGGCTGCGTTACTGAGTTTTACGCTGCTTTTTGGCAGGTGTTAGACTTTTTCTCAGCCGGCTCTCCCCGTTGATACCTATGGGGAAATCGTGCACGAGCACGTACGACCAGCTCACCGCTGACTTAAGCAGCGCTGGTATTGGAGTGCGGTATGGAGCTCAATTTTGCTCAACGCTCACTTCTTGCCTTTTATCGCTGGGTTTGTAAAAACCCGTAATACCAGTGCTGCAGGTAAGTGAGCGGTGAGAAAAAACTGCTCGTTAGCACCGCACAGCTCCTAACGCAAAACTCGTAATCTGGCCATTTTGTTTCTCATTAAAATTATTTTTGGTAATTAGAACTGTATTAATGTAGGTATTTCCCCTACTACCTGACACCTCCCACCTTCATGTTCCCCTCCCAAACAGCTCTCTTACTCCCCATCCTCACTCATCCCTACCTCTTAGGTACTGGCAGACAGTCTGCCAGTATGCAATTTAGGACTTTTTTATTCTGATTATTTTTCTGCAGTGTAGTGATCCCCCCTCAATCCTTCCACCTCCCTGATCCCTCCCAAACAGCTCTCTAACTCTCCCACTAGTTGCAGCCATCTTTAGTACTTGCAGCTGTCTGCCCTTACCTAATTTGTATCTCATTCTTTTTTTCTGTAGTGTAGTTGCCCCCCACCTTCCCCCTCACCTCGATCATTATGTTGGGCGCCCCTAACCCCTTATTTCACCCTTTTTCTGAAGTGCAGTGCCCCATCCCTCCCTCTCCCTTCACCATTTTTTTCTGTAGGTAAGGTCCGTCCCACTCCCTCTCCCTCCCGCCTCTGGGCTGCCCTCCCTCCTTCAACCTACCCTCCTACACCTCCTGCCGGCACCAGTAGATGATCATTACAGACGGTGACACACACAGTGTCACTGTCTATAACGATCAGGCATCTGCCTTCATATGGTAACAGAGCACAGATTGTGTACTCTTACCATATGACAAGAGATGCCTGCAGCACAGGAACAGCAGCTCTTGGCTGTCACTTTACAGCCGAGACTGCTGGAGCTTCCTGAAGCTGCAACGTTTATATACGTTATGTGGTACGATAGACAATGTGCCACATGATGTCAGTTTGGGTTAAGGGGTAACCGTTAAAGGGACACAAACCTCATAATTAAAGGGACAGTCAGGTCAAAATTAAACTTTCATGATTAAGATAGGACATGCAGTTTTAAACAACTTTTCAATTTACTTTTATCATCAAATTGGCTTTGTTTTCTTGGTATTCTTGGTTGAAAGCTAAACCTAGGTAGGCTCATATGCTAATTTCGAAGCACTTGAAGGCCGCCTCTTATCTAAATGCATTTAACAGTTTTTCCCAGCTAGAGGACATTTGTTCACGTGTGCCATATAGCCATATAACATTGTGCTCATGCCCATGGAGTTACTTATGAGAGGGCACTAATTGGCTAAAATGCATGTCTGTCAAAAGAATTAAAATAAGGAGTAGACTGTCCCTTTAAACGTGCATGGTTCTGGTACAATTAAAATAAAACACTTTCCATTTTGCTTCTGTTATTAAATATATTTGTTTCTCTTAGTATTATTTGTTGTTTTCCATGAAAGCATACTGAGGTAGCTTATGGGCATACACGTGTTTTGAGCACATTCAGACAGATTACGAGTTTTGTGTTATGAGCGGCTCGCTACTAACTTGCAAGTTATTTCCACCGCTCACCTTTAATAGCGCTGCTATTACAGGTTTGCAAAAACCCAACGTTAGCGGGCAATATGACAGCGTTGAGCTTCATATCGCACACAAATACCAGCGCTGCTTTGAGCTTGTTTTTACGTGCTTGTGCACGATTTCCCTATAGACATCAATGGGGAGAGCCGGCTAAGAAAAAGCCTAACACCTGTAATAAAGGAGCGTAGCTCCGTAACACAGCCCCATTGAATCCTATGGAGAAAGAAAATTTATGTTTATACCTAACACCCTAACATAAACCCTGAGTCTAAACACCCCTAATCTGCCGCCCCCGTCATCGCCGACACCTACATTACACTTATTAACCCCCAATCTGCTGCCCCCTCCATTGCCGACACCTACATTACAATTATTAACCCCTAATCTGCCGCCCACAATGTCGCCGCCATCTACCTACACTTATTAACCCCTACTCTGCCTCCCCAATGTCGCCGTCACCTACCTACACTTATTAACCCCTAATCTGCTGCCCCGATATCACAGACACCTACATTACACTTATTAACCCCTAATCTTCTGCCCCCAATGTCGCCGCCACCTATCTACACTTATTAACCTCTAATCTGATGCCCCAATGTCGTCGCTACCTACATACATTTATTAACCAACCCCTAATCTGCTGCCCCCAATGTCGTAGCTACCTACCTACACTTATTAACCCCTAATCTGCCACCCCCAACGTTGACGCCGCCACTATACTAACGTTATTAACCCCTAAACCTCTGGCCTCCCACATCACTAACACTAAATAAATATATTAACCCCTAGACCTAACCCTAAGTCTAACCCTAACACCCCTAACTTTAATATAATTAAAATAAATCTAAATAAAAATTACTACTATCATTTACTACATTATTCCTATTTAAAACTAAATACTTACCTGTAAAATAAACCACAAGATACCTACAATATAACTAATACTTACATTGTAGCTATCTTAGGTTTTATTTTTATTTCACAGCTACGTTTGTATTTATTTTAACTAGGTAGACTAGTTACTAAATAGTAATTAACTATTTACTAACTACCTAGTTAAAATAAATATAAACTTACCTGTAAAATAACACCTAACTTGTCTTACACTAACACCTAACATTACACTACAATTAAATAAATTACATTAATTAAATACAATTAACTAAATTACAAAAAAAATTAACACTAAATTACACAAAATAAAAAAGAAATTATCAAATATTTAAACTAATTACACCTAACCTAATAGCCCTATCAAAATAAAAAAGCCCCCCAAAATAAAAAATACCCTAGCCTAAACTAAACTGCCAATAGCCCTTAAAATCAGCTCTTTTACCTGTAAATAAAAATACAAACAACCCCCCAACAGTAAAGCCCACAACCCACACAACCAAACCCCTCAAATAAAATTGTATCTAAAAAAAACTAAGCTCCCCATTGCCCTGAAAAGGGCATTTGGATGAGCATTGTCCTTAAAAGGGCATTTAGCTCTTTTCCATTGCCCGAACCGTAAGATAAAAATAAAACCCACCCAATAAAGCCTTAAAAAAACGTAACACTAACCCCCAAAGATCCACTTACAGTTTTTGAAGACCGGACATCCATCCTCATCAAGCCAGGAGAAGTCTTCATCCAAGTGGGCAGAAGTCCTCAACGAAGCCGGGAGTCTTCATCCAAGTGGCAAGAAGTGGTCCTCCAGATGGGCCGAAGTCTTCATCCAGACGGCATCTTCTATCTTCAAGACATCCGGCGTGGAGCATCATCTTCTGTCGACAGCTACTGAATAATGAAGGTTCCTTTAAGGGACGTCATCCAAGATGGTGTCCCTTGAATTCCGATTGGCTGATAGAATTCACGCCCCCTTCACGCTCGCCCACGCCCACTTCTGCTCACAGCAGTCGGCAGATCAGGTAGGGATTTAAGGCCAGGTGTGTTTGTCCTTGTGCTGTCTCTACTGCGCATGACAGCTTCGGACAAACACACTTGGCCTTTTATAGTATAGGATGATGAAAATAATGGTATCTTTAGAAAGTCCATTTAATGGCGAGAAAAACGGTATATAATATGTGTGGGTACAGTAAATGAGTAAGAGGAAAATTACAGCTAAACACAAACACTGCAGAAATTTAAAAATAGCCCTGGTCCCAAACGGTCAACAAATGGAAATGTGCTCTGGTCAATAAGGGGTTAAATATATAATACAAAAGTCCAAATAGCCGATCCGGTAGATATATATGGAATTTGGCGGCACTATACAAATAAATGATAATAATATATAGATAAAGTTGGAAACTATCTAGGGGAACCTTACTAAAAATTTTATTTTTCTGGCCTATAAAAAAGGACACATTATTATGGCATCTGCTTTCTAGTAAATACAACAATTAAAGGGACCTGAAATCCACATTTTTTTCTTATATGATTTAGAGAGAGCATGCAATTTAAAACAACTTTCCAATTCTCTTCTAATATTAATTAGTTTTGTTCACTTGGTATCCTTTGTTGAAAAGCATACCTAAGAAGGCTCAGAAGTTGCTGATTTGTGGCTTCAAATAAATGCCTAATGTTATTAGCTCATCCATGTGCATTGCTGTTTCATTAATAAAGGATGACAAGAAAAAGAAGCAAATTAGATATTAAAAAGTAAATTGGAAATTTGTCTAAATAATAGAGATTGCACTTATAAAATACTAGGCAAAAAGCCTGGCCAGAGGGAAAAATAAACAAAGCTATTCAAAATAAAAAATTTAAACCTAAATTAATACCCCAATAAAAATAAAAAATCCCCCCAAAATAACCCCCCCTAATCTAAAACTAAGCTACCAATACCCCTTAAAGGGCCTTTTGTAGGGCATTGCCTTAAGTTTAACAGCTGTTTTACTTACAGAAATTGCCAATTACCCCCTAACAGTAAAACCCTCCACCCACCAAACCCCCAAAATAAAAAAAACCTAACACTAAAAAAACCTAAACTACCCATTGTCCTAAAGGGGCATTTGTATGGGCATTGCCCTTAATAGGTTAATTAGGTTTATTGCGAAGTGGGGAGTTGGCGGATTAAGTGTTAATAGGTTAAATTGGTTTATTGCGATGTGGGGTTTTTGCAGTTTAGGGGTTAATAGATTAATTAGGTTTATTGCGATGTGGGGGTTGGCAGTTTAGATGTTTGTTAAGACTTTGTGCGAGAGGTTAGGGTTTGTTTTGTTATACTTTGTGCGGGCGGTTACATTTTTTTTTTTTTACTTCTTGTGGGTGGTTACATGTTTTTTAGTTATTTTGTGTGGGCGGTTGCGTGTTTTTTTTTTTAAGGCTTCAGGTTTGCCTACGCTGCATCCAGGTGGATTCCAAAAATGGCAGGGTTGTGAAAGAATCCACCAACATTCTTTTCGCTGCCTCGCACAGCCAACATACCTTTAAGGATGCGTGCGCAACTGGCGACATCGACGGACGCGTTACAAACGCGATTACAGTATAGATGTTTGAGGAATGAATCAATGGAAAAATATTAAACTCTAAATAACCTGTGTGAATCCATCACTGCTCATGAGAGTGACTTTTTCATAAAAAAAAAAAAAAAAAAAAAAATGTCAATAAACTAATTTCTCATATACCTTAGGATATATCTAACACTGCAACATTTTCTAAAATATTTTCAGCTTCACTGCCATATATTTTTTTAACCTACCACTCCTCTGTAATGCACCGGTGCTATATAAGTCATCTGGCAATATTATATTTTATTCAAGCCACTTACACAACAGGCAGTCAAGGGTTAACACTCCTCTGTCTATTATTACTTCATCTTCCTATCACCAGCAGCAATATCATCTGATGAAGCAGATGAGGACTATCCAGCCTGCATAAGTATGAGCTATTGTAGCAAGCTCTGAAAGATTACCCTGCAATATAATAAAGATAGGCTCATTAGGTATTAATGTGGATGTTGGGCGTTATTCTGCAGAAATTAATTGAACGCATTAGTTAATGCTTATTTATTGCAACATTATCATGCGGGATCAGTACACCAGACCGTGGTAAGTCCTCCATAACCATCATTTGTGTCACATTTCTAACAGCCCTTGTTAAATATATGCAGCATCCACAAAGCTTTAATCTCCGGCTATTAAGAAGATGGCAGTTTGATGCCATTCTGGGAAGGGGGCATAGGAAAAACGTGAAACAATATTGTAATCAATAAACACAGTCTCTTTGCATAATATGTAGATGAATCAGCATTGTAAACAAAATAAGTACGCATTTACATTATCCTCTTAAACATTAGCTGGGAAGGAATATCTGGTATTTATCAATAAAATGCCTTCTTATGTCTCAGTTAAAACATCTCAGAAAATATTTTAATTTTCTTTGCTTGAGTGCAGATCTATTTAAGGTTTATCATTGGTTGGTAATTATTGTGAGACATATTTGATCTATCTATCTATCTATCTATCTATCTATCTATCTATCTGTCTATCTGTCTATCATATCTAATATATTCTATAAATCATAATAAACACATTCTCTCTTATATATATATATATATACACACAAAGTCCACAGTATACCAAACCTGGCTAGGGATAGATGGTGATACTGCAAAAAAGCAGGCAACACAGGATGCAATGCAAATTCAAAGCCTTTTTAATCCACAAGGTACAAGAAAAAGAGGGCCTTAACCCATAACGTTTTGGTTCAAGATTGTCTACTATGGCCTCCATTTGAAAAAGATTCAATCTTGAACCGAAACGTTATGGGTTAAGGCCCTCTTTTTCTTGTACCTTGTGGATTAAAAAGGCTTTGAATCTGCATTGCATTCTGTGTTGTCTTTTTTTTGCAGTATCACCATCTATCCCTAGCCAGGTTTGGTATACTGTGGACTTTGTGTTCACTTTATGTAACAAATTTGTATCTTTGCATCTATCTATCTATCTATCTATCTATCTATCTATTTATCTATCTATCTATCTATCTATTTATCCTATTTATCATATCTAATACACTCTGTTTATATATCATAATAAACACATTCTGTCTCTCTCTCTTTCTATCATCTATCTATCTATCTATATATCTATCTATCTATCTATCTAGCATCTATCTATCATCTATCTATAACATGTTATCTATCATATCTAATACAATCTATCTATTTATCATTATCTATTTATCTATCATCTATTTATCATATCCATCATATCTAATATATACTGTCTATATATCATAATAAACACATTCTCTCTCTCTCTAACCTATCTATCATCTATCTATTTATCTATCTATCTATCATCTATCTATCTATCTATCTATGTATCACATTGTATCTATCATATCTAATGCATTATATCTATCTATCTATCATCTATCTATCATCTATCTATCATCTATCTATCTATCTATCTATCTATCTATCTATCTATCTATCTATCTATCTATCATCAATCTTGTCTATCTATCATCTATCATCTATCTATCTATTATCTATCTATCATCTATCTATCTATCTATCTATCTATCTATCTATCTATCTATCTATCTATCTATCTCTATCTCTCCCTCTATCATCTATCTATCTATCTATCTATCTATCTATCTATCTATCTATCTATCTATCTATCTATCTATCTATCTGATACTTGCACAGAAGTATTTTTGACACATGCACACTTTTTAATATACAATTAAGATTTAATATAGATAATGCAACAACATTTATACAATTAAATTTGTAGTGCATTAAAAATGTCAAGTCTTGCTGTGCTCCAAATGCTACTCCAAGAGGAAGTTGGCAGAGCAGTCTTTGATGTAGATTCAAAGTATTTCTGGCACATATTTACCAATTGAGTTGATGCATACCATAAATTTTGGTATAGAATCATAAGATAGCTATTGACAAGACAGCATCACATGTTATGTTCAGATACAATCTGATTTAAAACATTTTACTCTCTGAAAATGTATGGTATACTTACTGTAAGACATATCTATGTATAGGTTTGGTAGCACCGAACTAATAATTTTGTGGACCCAGGACATATTTGAAAATGAGAGCAATCTCAATGTATCCTTCCTGGTAAAATATTTTATAAATAAATAATAACTAATAATATTTATACATAAGACATAATTATTAGTTTTCTTGTTGATGCAGTGTATTTAGGTTTTTGTGCTGCACTAGGCACTCAATATTCTGCTCCCACCCTCCCCCATGGTTTTAGGCCTTTTTTGGCCATAGAATCTAATGTTATTTTTTTTATTTTTTTATTTTTATAGCATTTCCAAATTTAATGTTTACACACTGAGTCACACACAGAGTCACAAATACACACAGAGTTATACACATTCACACACACACACACACACACAGAGTCACAGACACACACACAGTCACAAATACACACAGAGTTATACACATACACACACACAGTCACAAATACACACAAAGTTATACACAGACACACACACGCACACAGATTCACAGACACACACACACAGTAACAAATACACACAAAGTTATACACATACACACACAATCACAAATACACACAAAGTTATACACATACACACACAGAGTCACAGACACACACACACAGTCACAAATACACACAGAGGTATACACATACATGCACACACATCTATCTATTGCTGCAATATATATATATATATATATATATATATATATATATATATATATATATATATATATATATATATAATAAAACACAAATAGCTTGAAACAATACTTCCCCAAACACAAAACCATACCCCCCAAATGTCCCGATTTTCACAAAACAGTCCCAATTTTAGGAGTCTGCCCCGCTGTCCCGGGTTGCTAGCCATCTGTCCTGCATTGCCCCATGCATTAAATTCTATTGGGCACATACTCAGAAGCAGCTGGCTTTTCTCTCCCAGGGTTATATACCTGTTAGATTCCTTGTGGAAAAGTAATGGTGTGTGGGTTAAGCAGGAGTAGGAAGTCTGTATACCCTCTGACCTCAGGTAATGATGACCTCTAATTCCTGGTAGTGATGACGTCTACCCCTGGTGATAATACTAGCATGCCTTCAGTTTCATTCGATGAGCAGTGCTAACACCAGGGTAACGAACAGTGGCAGCCTCAGACTGCCAGCTAATGTGCTTGCCAACCCCAGGACCCCATACAATGAGTTACAGATACCCATATATGATGTAGTGTGTGTGTCTATCTGCATCTATTAGTTTGTATGTGTGTGTATCTGCATGTATAAGTGTAAGCTGTGTAGTGTGTATGTATCTGTATGTATAAGTGTGTGTGTGTATCTGTATGTATAAGTGTATGCTATGTAGTGTGTGTGTCTGCATGTATAAATGTAATCTATGAAATGTGTATATCTGAATGTATAAGTGTATACTATGTAGTGTGTGCGTACCTGCATGTGTAAGAGTATACTATGTAGTGTGTGTGTATATCTGCATGAATAAGTGTAAGCTATGAGTGTGTGTGTGTATCTGCATGCATAAGTGTATGCTATGTAGTGTGTGTGTATCTGTATGTGTAAGTGTATGCTATGTAGTGTGTGTGTGCATATCTGCATCTATTAGTTTGTATGTGTGTGTATCTGCATGTATAAGTGTAAGCTGTGTAGTGTGTTTGTATCTGTATGTATAAGTGTGTGTGTGTATCTGCATGTATAAGTGTATGCTATGTAGTGTGTGTGTCTGCATGTATAAATGTAATCTATGAAATGTGTATATCTGCATGTATAAGTGTATGCTATGTAGTGTGTGTGTTTCTGCCTGTATAAGTGTATGATATGTAGTGTGTGTCTGCATGTGTAAGTGTATGCTATGTAGTGTGTGTGTGTGTATCTATATGTATAAGTGTAAGCTATGTAGTGTATGTAGTGTGTGTGTATCTGCATGTGTAAGTGTATGGTATGTAGTGTGTGTGTATCTGCATGTGTAAGTGTATGCAATGTAGTGTGTGTGTATCTGCATGTATAAGTGTATACTATGTAGTGTGTGTGTGTATCTGCATGTATAAGTGTATGCAATGTAGTGTGTGTGTATCTGCATGTGCAAGTGTATGCTATGTAGTGTGTGTGTATCTGTATGTGTAAGTGTATGCTATGTAGTGTGTCTATCTGTATGTGTAAGTGTATGCTATGTAGTGTGTGTGTGTGTATCTATATGTATAAGTGTAAGCTATGTAGTGTGTGTGTGTATCTGCATGTGTAAGTGTATGGTATGTAGTGTGTGTATATCTGCATGTGTAAGTGTATGGTATGTAGTGTGTGTGTGTGTATCTGCATGTGCAAGTGTATGCTATGTAGTATGTTACCGTGCATTTTTGCTAACTTTAAAGACCAGAATCTAGAATTTTAATGAGGAAAGCAGAGAGCAATTTGAAAGAATCTATTATTAAATGTCCAATTAAGATAAAAAATATTTAGCACTGTCTCTGCAAAGGTTAATTAAACACAGAGCTCACATAGCTATACCAGTGGCTTGAGCTTGTGCTTGATTTGCTGCCTAAGAGTATTAAAAGATATGACTTTATTTAGAATTTTATTTATATTACTTTGGTCTTATGATTTTTTAAGCCCCTTCCCGCTCCTGCCCACCATATTTAAAAAATGTTTTTGCTGCGGGCGGGGGAGGGGGGGGCTGTCCCTCTTTTGAATTTTGAAATGTTGGGTGGTATGCAAAACTAAGTGCTGAAAGTCAACATAACTAAAGGCAATAGCTAGCTGAATAAAAGAAAGGTTCAGAGCTGCCTTGAAAATGTAAGCTCCATGGGCAGTCTCTTATTATACACCTTGTAATGCAAGCTCTTTGGGCAAAATCTTCCATTATATACCTGTATAGTACTTCTAAAATAACTGTAAGCTTCTTACAAATATAGCCACAAAAAAAAGTGATGCCCCATCCCATTCTGCAGCCCTAGACAAGTGCCTTGTTTGCCTAGGCCGAAATACGTCCTTGTGTGTATCCCTTGCTCACATTGCATTAGGGGATATAGCTGTACCTTCACTGACAAGTTCCACATAGGCCAAAATGTGTGCTTCTCCTCCTGGGTGAGACCAGACTAACACATGTCAAGAAAATCCTTCTCTGAGAAAGACGGGGGGGGGTGAAAAACAAGCTGTTAAGCTGTGTACCTCATGTTTTTTAAGTCTCACTGAAGTAGGAAGTACAAAGCTTAATGTTATGTGACATAAATAAATAACAGACACCTTATAATGTATAAGTAACAAGGCTGTTGGAAGCCAAAGCAAATATCCCGCAACCCAAGTCCCAACTCTGCACTCCCAAACGAAAATATAGTGTAAATATATGGTCAAATTGTGTTAATTACAATTAAATGTGAACATATAAAACAAACAATACAATAACTTAAATTACCTTATATAAATGCCTTTAAGGGACAGTTAAGTCCCAAAAAAAACTTCCATGATTCAAATAGGGCATGCAATTTTAAACAACTTTCCAATTTACTTTTATCACCATTTTTGCTTTGTTCTCTTGGTATTCTAGTGTTTTTACTTTGTTTTAATGAACAATAGTTGTTTTTACGACTTTGCCACCACGATCTTTATTTGGCTATTTGGCCATTTGTGAGAGACCCATTTTTGGACTATTATCAATTGGTTGCTAATATCGTATCCCATTGATTCCGGATTTTGGAGCTAAAGACCACTGGAGATGCAAGAGGATAGCTATCTGGGCAGCTATTAAGAGTCCAGATCGCATTTGTAGCACTTCTCAAGGGCCTTACATCTAGTAGGTACCATCTATTGTGTGTGTGATCTCATACCTCATTGATCTTGCACTATTTGTGGCGCCTTCTTCTTTCTTCTTTTGTACTACTGCAGGATCCCACTAAGGTCTACCCTTGCTACACCCAATCTAGACCTTTTATCTTGCAACTAAACTCCAGTTTTCTGCACAAGAAGGGATTAACCCCTTTAACAGCACCAACTATCTACCACTCTCTTCTGGAGCATACAATAAACTCTAATTCTATCCTGAAGCCTGATCCTCTACCTTAAATCCTCTTAAATTGGCTTCAATACCACTGCAGTTACTTCTGTTAATTAACTAGACCCAACACACTAAACAGCCTGAGGCCCTGTCTGACACAAGGACCAGCAAATCTGTTAAAAAAAAGCTATCTCTTTAAAGCAACAATAATTGCTGCTGATCCCAACTCAACTACTATAAGAAGATAGTATACTTCCAGGCCATCCTTTAAAGCTAGATTTTTATTACAATTAAACTTACTCCAGTACTTAAAACCTTTTTTTACCATTTCCAGGCAAAAAAACATACATACATATCAACTATTATGGCAACCAGACGGACTCTAAAGCAAGACAAATTAGTGAAACCTACGTCTGGGAAATCACTCACTATGTCCTCATTCCTACAATGCTCTGACCCAGCAGAAATTTCTCCTACTAACCAAAAACAAAGAGATAAACTTCCAGCAACCTCCTCTCTGGACTCACAACCCTGCAGGTCCCAAACAGAGAATCTTCAAATCCCAGCCTCTCTATTGCAAAGTTTACCCTCAAAACAAGACATTGCAGATGTAGTACGCTCTTGCATAAGAGAGGAGTTAGCAGAGATGAAACAGGATATACACACTTGACTTTCAAGTTGAGAGCCTAGAAAGTAACTAAGATACCATCAAATAAGACATCCAACAACTTACAGATCAATATGACTCACAACAAGAAACGTTAGAAGATCTTAAGAATCGCAGTAGGCGCAAAAACCTACAAGTGCCTGATTCAGTGTTACCAAGAGACTTCCCAGTCTACCTCCAAAGCCTGTTTCAACATCTTAAAGATCCTACTTTCCTGGAAGAGATAAAATGGGTTAGAGTACACAGAACCCTGAGACCCAAACCTCCAGACTCGGCTCCACCACGGGACATTGTTATTCAATTTAAAAATTTCAAGGAGAAGGAAATGCTATTAAATCAATCAAGGAAGACTCAACCTGTCCGCTTCAGAGGGAACGTTGTTCAGTTCTTCCAAGACCTCTCAACCGGATCCCTCCAACGAAGAAAGGAATTATTTCCACTTACCACCTTACTGCGCAATAAAAGAATACCCTATAGATGGGGCTTTCCAACACAGATCTGGACTGAAACAACACCGCCTCATCTGCAAGTCCCAAGATGACATCCACAACTTTTTCTCCACACTTGGACTTTATCCCCCCTCAGTTCCTCCCCCAGAACCCCCTTCTTCAATACCTACACCTAAAAGATCAAGAAACCCAGCTGACTCTTGGCACACTGTACAGCTGAAGAAGAACACCCCACCTGCTACCTCACCCAGGAGTCAAACCATCTCCAGTCCACAACCTTCAACTCACTCATCTTAAAGACCCATCTTAGAGAAGATGAAAACTAAACTGACCCTCAGATGTTATCCCTTTCAAAGATGGGCAAGTAAATGTAACAATTACTCCACCATCAGACTTTATATGCTACAGTTACCTATGTTTGCTTCTCATACCTTGCTCAGAAGTTAGATTGCCACCTATTCCCCCCTTTCCCTTTTCTCTCCTTCCCTTTTCACCCCCCTTCCTCTCCCCTTTACCCCCTCCCCCCCGGACCAGGATATTTTGCTCTACTTATACAACAACAGGTCTCTGTAGACCCATGAATAATAGGGCTAGTAGTGGTAATACCCCCTAACCACTCTAACTTATGTCCTACAATAGGAAGAGAGACTTTTTCTTTCTATGTTTGTTACTGAGTTTATTATTGTTATTTATACTATGTTATTTAAAACTGTTTATTATCTGGTTTATTTGTTCTACACCCAACTTTTTCTTGCAGGAGGGTGCACATCCACCCAAACAAAGCAAAACTACAGCACCTTGCTTATTATACTAACATGATATACAAACAATCACCTACACACATATATGCATAAACCAAATGACAGACAGGTGCAAACACTAACCCTATTAACACAGAATGCAAAAGGGCTAAATTCACCCCACAAACAATCAAAAGCCCTTCTTGACTTAACAAAGAGACAAATCAACATTCTATTTCTGCAGGTAACCCATTTCAGATGCAACAAAGAACCAAAATACTTTGGCAAAATATTCACTACCCACTACCATAGCTCAGGCACTTCAAAAAGAAATGGTGTAAGCATCTTTATCAATAAATAACTTCCCTTCACGCTCATCCAATCCACAAAAGATTTAGATGGGCGTTACTTAGGTTTAACAGGTCTACTCTACGACAGACCCATCACACTAGTAAACATATACGCCCCGAATACCAAACAGTCCCCTTTTTCAAAAACATTCTCAACAAATTAATAGACTTAGCTAAAGAACCAACCTTCGTCGCAGGCAACTTTAGTATCCCCCTACAACCATCCAAAGATAGCACTAACCCAAACATCAAAATCTCCAAAAAAGACTTAAACACAATTTTGACAGGACTAAGGAACAATAAACTATATGACACCTGGCGATTTATACATCAAAACACCAAAGACTACACTTTTTTTTCTTACCCCAACAAATCATACAGCCGCCTTGACTATATTTTCTTAAATCAATCAGCTTTAGCCTTAGTCAAAAGATGCAACATTTCCCCCACTTCTTGGTCGGATCTTTCTGCTGTGAAACTGAAAATAGCATGGCAAAATATACCCTCAATGCCATACCAATGCAAATTAGATGACAACCTACTACATAAAGCAGACACAATAACTAAACTGAATACTATTATTGAGGAATATTTCAGACTTAATGTGTACTCAGTAGACAACAATTTTACCCTTTGGAAAGCACATAAGTGTGTAAATTGATCAAAACTAAAGCACAATACCAAAAACAACGTCGAAAAACATACATTGAACTATCAGGCACATTTAATCGCTTAGACCTAGCTCATAAATTATCCCCAACAGATCCTCTAATATCCGCAGAACTACAAACAGCTAGATATGCATTAGACAGTTATTTACAGATTGAATATCAAGTTTTGCGCTCCAAAACAAACAGCATGTTCTTTTATGAAAGTAATAGATCAGGCAAACTCTTAGCCAGAGCTCTGGAAAAAAAAAATCACACATACGAAATTCAACATCCCACCTCCCCAAAAACTCTCAAAACAACGAAAGACATACTGAAATCCTTTCATGACTACTATTCCTCTCTTTACAATATTCCTAGAAGCGAATCAATACAAAACACTCTATTGCATATGACAACCTATATCACCCAAACCCAACTACCCACCTTAACATCTGACCAGATCCAACATCTTAACAGACCCATTTCCCAACAGGAACTACTTATAGCCATTAAATCACTTAATAACAGGAAAATCCTAGGTCCTGATGGGCTATCAGGAAAATACTATCAGGTATTTTCCCCGCTCCTTACAGTACACCTAACCCAACTTTTCAATGAAGCGGCTGATTTCCGCCCAATATCTCTTATCAACATAAACATCAAACTATACGCCAAAATATTAGCTTCCCTTATCAACAATATCTTGCCGACAATAGTCCATCTCAATCAAGCAGGTTTTACCCCACATAGAGAAACTAAAGACAACACCATAACAATTCTTCACCTTATGGAATATGCCAATACTCACAAAATCCCCTCTGTGTTCATATCTATGGACGCAGAGAAGGCCTTTGATCAACTAGACTGGCTATTTCTGCAAACTACCCTCCAAAAGTTCGGCTTTAATCAAACCTTCATAGGCAAAATCTTCTCCTTGTAAAACACTCCACAAGCAAAAATTAAAATTAACGACACCCTATCCCAACCCTTTGATATCTCCAACGGCACGAGGCAGGGTTGCCCCCTCTCCCCCATACTTTTCATCCTGGCCATGGATGTTCTGGCTTCCTATATCAGAAACAATACTAACATCCACGGCTTCAAATTTGCCCAACACGAATATAAAGCTACTCTATACGCAGCTGATCTCTTCCTCACACAACCAGTTTTATCAATTTTCCCTCTCCTATAAACGCTTGTAACCTACGGCACCTTTTCTAATTTTAAGATCAACATTACCAAATCAGAGAGCAGAGAGAGAGAGCGCCTGATAGTGTAATATCGTCAAGGTCAAACAAGGTATAGGTGTAAAAAAATCTCTGCCAAATGGATACTCACAAAGAGCTTGGCACTCGCAAGTAGTGCATGTAGGCGGGCTGACCTTTATACAGTAGTCAGTACACTGAATCTATGGTGGTCGTATCAGAGATCTGTAGTGGTAGAAACAGAGAACACAGAGGACCAATGGTGCAATATCGTCTGGAAACGAAATGGACACAGCATAGGATACAGCAAGGTGTATACTCACAATGGAGTTGGCACTCCCAAGTAGTGCATTAAGACAGGCTGACCTTCATACAGCAGTCAGCGCGCTGATGGTTAATAGCTGTAGTTGGTGGCTGTAGCTGTTATCGATCTGGGCTTGTCCTCTGCTCACCGAAGTGTGTATTGAATATTCAGCTATGGCTGGGCTGTTTAGCTGTAGAAAGTGGATCTTTCAGGTGTGCTGTGAATACACCCAAAATATGCACCTGCGGCACGTCACAGGCCTTAGGAGACACGGTGCATATCAAATAATAAGCTACTAAAAATGAGTGACTGAAAAATATTTGTAAAGGAAAATATATTTAAAATAAGGAAATCAGCGAACAAACTGTTGAGTAAAAGTAGTAAAAGGGGTTTTTATTAAGAGCTATAACAACGCGTTTCTCGGCCGATAAAAGCTCACTGGCCGTTTCATCAGGTAAGTGTATTACCAAATCAGAACTGTTGCCCATTAGACTAAATGATACTTATCTCAAAACAATTCAAAACCTTGTGCACTTCTGCACCCAGCTACACTCAAATGTTAAAACAAATGTTCTACCACAACACACTCCCTTCTGGATTCCTGGAGCAACAAACCGCTTTCCTGGTTAGGCAGAATCAACGCTGTCAAAATGATTCTCCTCCCCAAACTGCTTTATCTTTTCCACTTTGTGTTAAATATTAGTAATGTATATTTAGAACCTTTGTAAATTGTAAACTCCCATTCGTTTATAGGTAGAAATATATTCCGTCCTTTAAAATTCACTGCCACACTCCATTCATTTTTAACCCCTAGTGCGCCTTGCCTTCACCCCACACATTTTTTTCTTTTTAAGTTCTAATAATTCTATCTAGGAAGGAGATAGTTTAAAGAAAGGCATAGGAGTTATTAAATCCAGCGTACCAATATTAACATTTATTATATATTATCTCTTCCAAACCCTTCCCATCCCAATACCAAAATCACTAATCCACAATATCAAAAAATCTATTATCTCGTACATCTGCAACACAATTGACCCCGCATCACCATGGCTATGCTCTACTGTCCCAAAGAGCTTGGAGGACTGGGTATCCCAAATCTAATATACTATAGACTAGCTACTTTTCTTACTAGGATAGCTAATTGGTGTAAACATTCAATACACAAGGAATGGATTCTATTATAGAATCAATTAATCAACACTTACCATCTAGGAATTAAATGTTGGTTACCTCAACACAAAAGGAACTTACCAAAACATCTTTCAATCATCATTAGCGAAACTTTCAAACAATGGGATACGTAAGTCAAAAAATATAAACATATTTAAATAATTTCCTCTCCACTGACCCCTCTCATAGAAATCCAGACTTTCCCCTTCAACAGTCCACACAGTCAACCATAACCCCCCACATAACTAAATCCATCCCTTTTCACACGCTTATGCTATATGGGAAACCCAAACCCCAACTGGAAATCACCGCCCTCTTAGGCAGCAGATACGAAAACTGGTTCAGATATAACCAACTCACTGACTTCCTCACGAGACACCCCAACAGATCCCAGATTTAACACTCTCTAACCAGCTTCGAAAACATATGCTCTCAAGAAATTTGAAATAAATGCCTTCTCTCATTCACATACCAACTACTCATGCAAACTTATATCACTTCACTTCCCTCATATGTATACAAATGGGAGACAGAAATCGGTAAACACCTATCTCATAAAGAATGGCTCAAAATTTTCTCACCCATGACCAAATCCTCCTCTTCTATATATATATATCTTGGAGATGAACGCAAAATTCCTATATAGGTGGTATTACACACCGGTCCGTTTACATGCCATCCTTCCAGTGCTCCCATCAGAGTGTCGGAGAGGCTGCAGATCAGAAGGTAACCCCACACATATATGGTGGACCTGCCCCATTGCACAAAACTTCTGGCAATCCATTAAAAATTAAATTAAAAAGGCCCTACCCATAACTCTTGAATTAGTGTCATGACCCAGCCTAGAATTGAACCTGGGACCTGTTTCTATTTTTGCTGCTGTTCTTTCCCAGCCTGCTGACTTACCTCTTCTCCACCAGATGGCTTGGTCACAGGCTGAGAATATTGGTTTCTGTTTGCTGCAACTTTGGCTCTCTGGCTCCACCTGCCTACCAGCTGTAACAAATCATATAATCAGCAGCCTGCTATATTAGGCAGGTTTGCTTTAAGTTCTGGGCCTTGACATTGAGTGTTGCACTCTGACAGAGCCTCTGGTCCTGTTTGAATACAGGTTTGTTGGATTTCCTGGTGCCTGATTTCTGCTTCATTTTGATACTACTCTTCTGGATTTTCCCTTGGCACTGTGTTTCGTTTCTGGACTGATTTCCTGGCAATTGACCTTGGCTAATTCTCTGATATTTCCTAAGGACTGTCTCAGGTACTTTTGCTTGCTTGTTACCTGTTACTACAGAGTTCCAGTCTGCAGTCTATGCAAGTATACTGCCTGTTATTACAAAGAACTGCATTCCTGTCTGTTACTACAGAGTTCCAGTCTACAGCCTATGCAAGTATTCTGCCTGTTATTACAAAGATCTACATTCCTGCCTGTTACTACAGAGTTCCAGTTTACAGCCTATGCAAGTATCCTGCCTGTTATTACAAAGTTACCTGATTACAGCATCTCTTCATATCCTGCCTGTTACTGCCAAGTTTTGGTCTACAGCATATCTACGTATCCTGCCTGCTTTTACCAAGTTTCTTGTCTACAGTTTATTTCCATTTTTGCCTGCTTTAAGACTGTCTGAACCAAGTTACTTTGTATTATTGTCTGCACAGAGACTTTGCCTTTTATCTAGTTTGCATCTCTTTGCATCTCTAATTAACCTATCAATAAAACATTTACCTTTATTTCCTAAAACCCTTGTACCAGTATAATTATGCCAAAAAGGAAAGACTCACACAGACAAAACACAACTTTAACCCCAGAACCTGACACCTCTGCACAATAGCTTCCAACACCTGAACCTGCTCCCTTGAAGAGCGTGACAGAATGTCAAGGCCATACATCAGAGCTTGGGAAGGTGATACATTCTTTGACTGAAGTGTCAGAGAGAATTTTGTCTGTGGACTCTCATCTACTACAACTTAACCACATTCTTAAATCCCCTTCGGATGCATTGAAGTCACTTATCCAACATTTCACTGCAGGATTACAGACTTTACAGGATAGCCTGAAAGACTATATTAATAAAAATAATTCTGGTTTGGGCACTCCCACTCCTGTGTCCACTACCCCAAAAACTGTATTCTTACCATTCCAAAGGAGGATATTAATCCCTCTTTCCACTCATGAAATGGCCAGAAGGAGAACTAATGGCTTTTGTTTCTATTGTGGAGCTACTGGGCATGTAATATCCTTTTGTCCAGTGAGACCCCCTAAGAAGTCTATATCGGGGTCTCCACCTCTAAGTCCTGATTCTGCAGATGGACAGGCTACAGAGAGAAAGTCAGACTTTTATCCCACTTTGGATTCCTCTGGCGATGAGCTCTGCATGGGTTCTATTTTACATACCCTACTTGATCAGCATAGGACTGCACCATCCAAAGTCTCTGATTCCTGTGAAGTACTAACATGTCATCCACATAATCCAAGTACTACTAATCCTGAGACTTGCCTACCAAATTCAGCTGCATTCTTATCTTTGTGCATTTCAGAGGAAATGTCTAACTATTCTACCATTGAAGATGATACTGTTTCTGAGACTGAAGGGACGGTGCTTCAAACTGCTGTTTGGAAAAATGGTACCTTTTATTCCTCAGACCCACCTCTCCAGAACCTACAAGTCTAGAACTGCACAGAAACCAAAGATCTGTCCTGTTGGAGCCCTCTATACTAAATCCAGTCCGCAAAATCCTCTTCTGGAGAACCCTTCAAAAAAAGATACTACCCCCTGATTGCACTTATGCCTCTGATGGCACGCATCAAAGATCTAGAGCTATACGAGAATGTTAAGTCTGCCCAGAGGTCATCCTTGAGGAGGGGGTACTGTCTTGATCCAGCCTAGAATTGAACCTAGGACCTGTTTCTATTTCTGCTGCTGTTCTTTCCCAGCCTGTTGACTTATCTCTTCGCCACCAGATGGCTTGGTCACAGGCTGAGAATATTGGTTTTCTGTGAGCTGAAACTTTGGCTCTCTGGTTCCACCTGCTTACCAGCTGTAACAAATCATATAATCAGCAGCCTGCTATATTAGGTAGGTTTGCTTTCAGTTCTGGGAATTGACATTGAGTGTTGCACTCTGACAAAGCCTCTGGTCCTGTTTTCTGTTAGAATACAGATTTGTTGGATTTCCTGGAGCCTGATTTCTGCTTCATTTTAAAACTACTCTTCTGGATTTTCCCTTGGCACTGTGTTTCGTTTCTGGACTGATTTCCTGGCAATTGACATTGGCTAATTCTCAGATATTTCCTAAGGACTTTCTCAGGTACTTTAACTTGCTTGTTACCTGTTACTACAGAGCTCCAGTCTGCAATCTATGCAAGTATCCTGTCTGTTATTACAAAGAACTGCATTCCTGTCTGTTACTACAGAGTTCCAGTCTACAGCCTATACAAGTATTCTGCCTGTTATTACAAAGATCTACATTCCTGCCTGTTACTACAGAGTTCCAGTTTACAGCCTATGCAAGTATCCTGCCTGTTTTTACAAAGTTACCTGATTACAGCATGTCTTCATATCCTGCCTGTTACTGCCAAGTTTTGGTCTACAGCATATCTACGTATCCTGCCTGCTATTAACAAGTTTCTTGTCTACAGTTTATTTACATGTTTGCCTGCTTTAAGACTGTCTGAACCAAGTTACTTTGTATTATTGTCTGCACAGATACTTTGCCTTTTCTCTAGTTTGCATTTCTTTGCATTGCTAATTAACCTATCAATAAAACCTTCACCTTTATCAGTTTAATTATGCCAAAAAGGAAAGACTCACGCAGACAAAACACAACTTTAACCCCAGAACCTGACACCTCTGCACAACAGCTTCCAACACCTGAACCTGCTCCCTTGAAGAGCGTTACAATTAGATATTTGGCTCCTTCTCTTCAACAAATTCTCTCAAATAAAATGCAAATACCAACTTGCACTGTTTACCATCATGGTTAACTCTGCAAAGGGACTAATACTCGAAAAATTGGAAGTTTTAAACCCTCCTATCAATCCCTACCTGGAGAGAGGTCACCACTCAATCCCTTGCATTAGAAAAATACCACTATACACAAAATAAATGCATAGATGACTACCTCTCAATCTGCTTCTTTTGGAAGAATACATCAACATTGAGAAAACATCCAGATAAATCTACTTAAATATTACATACACTTCTAACACCCCCCCCCCCCTTTTTTTCTTTCTTTTTTTTTGTCTAGTTTTATACACACCTCTACGGCAGACACAAGTTCCAAAACGCAGAATGCTACGATAACCACTTACCAACTGTCCATTTTTGTAGTCACTCCTGCACCTATCAACATACCAATGTTTTTAGTTTATCTGCTACTGCCTTCGTCCTTTCAGTATCGTGCTCTCCTGCAAGAGATATATTGCTCACTGAACCTTATACCTTATGTTGTTTATGTTTAATTACAACTTCACTTACTATTGAACAAACTATTTCTTTCTACCTCTGTCTCAACTTATATGTATAAGAAGACCTATACAGCTTTGTGACCCACAAACAGCTGAGACTCTATACAATTTGTACATTTTCATTTATTGTTTGTATTGTTTATACAATTTTCGATAAAGCATTTTTTGAAGGAAAATAAAATAAAAAAATAAAATAAAAGTTACACTCATAATAACGCTTTCTAATAAAAATAATAATAATAAAAAAAGCAATTAAAAGTTTTGAGGGCTCGGGCTCAGGTGTTAGGGAAAAAAAGAACTGCAAAGGGCAAACACAGAGATACATACATACACATGTCTAAATATGTATATGTATGCATGTGTATATGTGTATATGTATATATGTGATTTGTGTATTTATTTATTAAGTATTTATATGCGTATATATGTGTGTACAGATATATATATATATATATATATATATATATATATATATATATATATATATATAAACACATAAATACATATGTATACATATATAAAAGTGTGTATATATATATAATATATACATATTTTTATATATCTGTATATTTCCTTACTTATATAGATATATATTTTACCAAAATACCATTAGATATACCGTATATAGAAATATATATTTATGAATAAATAGAACATATTCTTCTATGTGAAGAACATTGAAATGTGAAATATTAATATTTCATAATGGGTTAGCACATTTGAGAAAATCCCATCAGAGTTGAGCGTGAGTAGAGGGTTATTTCCCCCACACACACACTTTTCACACTCTATTGAATTCTATAGAAGAATACTTTTGCGTTCACCATATTTTAACTTCTGCTTTTTATGCATGTCCGGTTAGTGAGTGAACAAAACCTTTTTACTTTCAACTTGTAATAAGTGAGCTGCCTGATGCAGGGAAAAAAATTACTTCTAGTTGAGTTATTACCTATAGTAATATCTTAACCATCATATTTGAGAGACACTAAACATGTTTTACAGATCATGGAAACAGTCCAATGGGAACCTCACTTCTCATGGCTCACAATTGATGCAGTTGCACTTTATTCCTCCAACCCCCATTACAAAGGCTTATTGGCATTGAAGTTTTTCCTGACACAAAATACTGCATTTACTAAGGAATTTCAAGATTATATTGTCACGGTGACACAATTCTTACTGACACATACCTTTTTCAATTTGAAGATGTTTTCTACCTACAGAGATGCGGCACAGGTATGGGGGCAAAGTTCGCCCCATCTTACACCAACCTGTTTTTAGGTTAGTGGAAGGTGTGCCACATCTTAAGTAGAGACAATTCCTTCAGATCATTGATTAAATTATATAAAAGATTTATCGATGACCTGATCTTTATTTGGTCAGGTACACAACAAGAAGCAGATAACTTTTTGCGTTGGCTCAATGACAATGATGTAGGCTTGTTGTGCACCTCTGAGTATCAGTCTACCTCCACTTCATTTATTGGATGACACTTACAGGAGGACACGTTTACTAAAGAAGCACTAGATTTGGAGGACAGACTAGGAGCCAGGAGCTACTCAAGTAGAAACATTAAAAGAGCAAAGAAATAGGTTCAAACTACCGTACTTCAAGGCATGCCCTACGTAGACACAGCGCATCTTCTGCAAGTGAAATAAAGATATAAATTAGAAAACAGAGAGAGTAGTGACCTTTGTCACCAATTATAGCACCCAGTATAATAAGGTCTGTCAAATAGTTTGTAAGCACTTTAGATTGCTATCAGCAGATGATGGCCTAGTTGAAGTGGTGGACCAGGGCCTGACTGAACTGCTCATATAGGAAATGTAAACCCATTGGCTCAGTAATATCCCCATCACAGCTACTGAAAAAACACAGAACTGAGAGCTCCTGGCTAACCCACCTGGGTATTAACACACATTTTATATCCACAGTCACCAGAGAAACATTTTTAAATCAATACATGTTTCAACTGCACATCATCATATGTGATTTATCTTATCACATGTGGGGCTTGTGAGGTTCAATATGGTTCAATATGTAGGTTTAACCAGCAGAGACATCAAGTCCCGTATGAGGACTTGATGAGGACATTTCTCAACTATAACCAATGTAAAATCAACTACTACTTTGGTTCAACATTTTGCTCATTATCATAACAGCAAAATTGACACCCTTAAATGGTGTGCGATCGAGAAAATTGATGTACCAAATAGGATTTTATCAATTATTGGGATTAGGTAAGAAATCATTTTTTACTTTTAGGGGTCAATTTATCAAAGTGCAAGCGGACATGATACGATGTTGCGTATAATGCCCGCCGCACATCGATAAATGTTTACAGCATGCGCTGTCGGCATTTATCATTACACAAGCAGTTTTTGGAACTGCTTGTGCAATGCCGCCCCCTGCAGATTTGTGGCCAATCTTTAGACCGCTGCTTCATAACTTCTGTTTCTGGCGAGCCTAAAGGCTCGCGCGGAAACAGGGGCATCAAGCTCCATTCGGAGCTTGATAATTCAGCCCCTTAGTCTTTTCCATTTCTATACTTATTCATATTGGGTCATTTTTTTGAGTCATATTGTGTGATTTGTTTATGATAATGTGTCCATTTAGTCGAAGTGACTTTTCTATATGTGCTGTGTTTTATTGTGTGAATATATCCCTCGAACGCTTATGCTTATTAATACATACACACTTGGAGAATTTTTGTACATTTAGCTAGCCTTTCTCCTTGCACTGATAAGCTTTAACACATATTATGGATTATCATCCTAGAGAGTTGTGAATGTAATTGTGAATTTTATTACACATTCTGCAGTTACTTTATTCAGTGTTTGTGTATTCAAATAAGGATATATGTATATTCAGTTTATATGCCTAAATTTTGCTGCAATACTTTCTCTATTTGATACATTGTGGTTTTCACTGCACACATTGTATACACCTTTTCAGTTTTGCTTTAATGATTAGCTTTCCGCTAGCACGTTCCTAATGAGGATTGAATTAACATGAGGAAAGTAGGTGTGTTAGTTTTTATCCAATCAAATGAGTTCTACATGTATACATTTTTGCCAAGTGGAGACTGATATTATGGCTATGAATATGGCGTAAACCCGAAACGTGTAAACCGGTCCAGTTTACATCTACTTACCTTTTTTGCCTTTCTCCATTTGCTTGTTCATTTTGAAGATTTTGTATTAAACTTGGATGTTTTTTACCGGTGTACAGCACCTTTTCCTTTTGCAGAATATTTTTGCGGTCACAATATTTAACTTCTGTTTTTGTGCTTGTCCGGTTAGTGCGTGAGCAAAACCTTTTTATTTTTAACTTGTAATAAGCGAGCTGCCTGATGCGCATAAAAAAATTACTTCTAGCTGAGTTAGTGCATGAACAATAAATAACGCTTCACTCGTAATCTAGCCCAAAGAGTCTAAATAATTATAAGTTTACTTTTACTTTCACCTAAAAAAAATTCTATGGAGGCCGTGACCTGTACTATTTTGGGCTACATAGAGCTAGGAGCATCAAACACAAAAACAAACTTTTTTATTAGTCTAAACACAAAGGCACCCGTTTCTAGGGTTTCCAGTTGTCCATCACAAATATACTAGACAACATATAGGTGATAGAGCACTTGTGGTAGGTGGGGGGTCACACAGAGGCCCCCTCTCAAAGCTATATCTTAGGCCACAAACTTGACCCCACCATACATTTTTTCTTTTCCAATAACCAAGCAGTGACTTTTATCCCCTTGCTGCCATAAATACACAGATAGATTATTTAATCTCCTTGGCTGCCAGTAACACACACATGGGTTTTTGCAGCAAAGTTGATTTTACCAAGTGGCTAAATATAACACACACAGTGTTTAAACAAACCCCTGAGACTGCCAGTAACACATAAGAAAGACATTTTTTTACCACCTTTGGTTGTCAGTACCAAATAGAGTAGTACACGTGGAGTGCTGCTTCCTTCAGGGCCACAGTTGTAATGCACATTGGCACAGGAGGCATTTTAAATGCAGCTATCACTCTCTATTCTCACATGGATTATTTTGGAAAGTCATGGGGAGTCAGGGTCATTAAAAGCAGATATTTAAATAAACAAATAAATATTGTTTCTGTGCTCTGCTGCAGGGCAAATATGTGCTCTAAGTCTGCCTTATGAAAGCACCGGCCCTGATTGGTTCATTTGTGGCCTACATTATGATACCATTGCCTCTCATTGCTTTGTACTTCCTGGAACAGGTGACCTTGCTTATCTCCAGGGGAGGAAGGGGGAAGGTACTTGTGTAATATACAATAAAAGCATTTTATATATTTATATATATATAAATATTTTTATAAAAACCAGCACATCAGGGACTTGTCCTGCATAGAATCTACAGAAGGACTGCAGGAATGCATCCTGTTAACTTTGCATGAGATGGAGGGTTCAGCAACTGATTGGTTGTAGAGCATGTGTGTAGAAAAGTTAAAAAAACTTAGCAAAGGGTACTCACCGAGATACGTAAGGATACCTTCACATTAATTTTTTAGGTGTCTTGGGCAGTAAGTGCCTGTATACTGCAATCTTTGTAAAACTATTTTGGTCATTTTAAATGTTTACTGTCCCTTTTAAAAGAAATTAAATTCCCAAAAATGATTTTATGCATATAAAAGAAAATTATATAAACATGTCAAATGCATTTTCTCATATTAAAAGATTAACCCCTTAGTGACCAGACCACTTTTCCATTTGTTGACCGTCTGGGACCAGGGCTAGTTTTTACATTTCTGCGGTGTTTGTGTTTAGCTGTAATTTTCCTCTTACTCATTAACTGTACCCAAAGCCGTTTTTCTCATAATTAAATGGAATTTCTAAAGATACCGTTATTTTCATCATATCTTATAATTTACTATAACATTTTTTTATAAAATATGATGAAAAACTGGAAAAAAAAACACTTTTTCTGCATCTTGTCCCAATATCCTTAAATAAGTACAATAGATCTGCCTCCCCTCTTTGTTGGAGGAATTGTGGAAACCTTGGTACACACATCCATATTTGGTGGGAATGTCCCAGAATATCGGGCCTATGGAGAAGCGTATCGCTATTGCTCCACAACCTGGGACTACCTATACCTCTGCATCCGGCCATGGGTCTCCTGCATCAGGGAGATTTGGCTTTTGCTGAACCTGATAGAGCCCTAATTTCGTATATACTCATAGCTACAAAATTAGCTATAGCCAGGGATTGGAAACAATCATCCCCCCGTCACTAAAGAAAGTAAGGGATATAGTAGACTATCTTAAATACATGGAGGAGTACGTGTTCAGATCCATGAACAATCTGGACTTCTATTATGCGATTTGGAATAGATGGATAGACTATGCCTGAGCTAATATTTGATAGGACTGCGATACCCCTCCCCTCTTCCCCCTCTTCCTTTTTTTTTTTCTCTCCTTTCCCTCTTTTTCCCCCCTTCTACCCTTCCATCCCTGCCCTACCCCTCATCTTCCTTGTAAGTTACACATAAAAAGAGGGTGAGAGAAAATCGGATTCACTAGATCCACTAGTTTTTTAGATACTATATAATAAATTGGGTCACTCGAGTAGCTACAATTCTCCTCTAAAATGTTTGTAAGACACGATAGCCTGGAATAACAGTTACTCTTGATATGATAGATGTACGAGGAAAAAAAAAAAAAAAAGAGAAGGTTTCCATATATCACTCTACAATTGTTTTACCACATGTTTATTGTGATGTTGTGTTTGAATAAGCATTGATATATATTGTAATATATATTTGTCATATTGTTCAATTTGTTCATATTATGCAAAACCTTCAATAAAAAACTCTTTAAAATAAAAAAAACACTTTTTCTAACTTTGACCCCCAAAATCTGTTACACATCTACAACCACCAAAAAAACACCCATGCTAAATAGTTTCTAAATTTTGTCCTGAGTTTAGAAATACCCAATGTTTACATGTTCTTTGGTTTTTTTTGCAAGTTATAGGGCAATAAGTACAAGTAGCACTTTGCTATTTCCAAACCATTTTTTTTTAAATTAGCGATAGTTACATTGGAACACTGATATCTATCAGGAATCCCTGAATAACCTTTCACATGTGTGTATATATATATATATATATATATATATATATATTTTTAGTAGACAACCCAAAGGGGGGTAGTTATCATCGTGTCTACTTTTCCTGCCTTCGCCGGTCCAATACACCCGCCTAAGCTCACCTCACATCGCCGCCGCGGACCTGCAAAAATTCGCCTAAGTTATCAAAAAAGCTGTCAAAAAGCCGTGCACCAAGTACGGGGCGATGAGCAGCGGACTGTGATAGTTATCAATCATCCGATCTCGCTGCTCTTCGGCTTTTTTACAGCTTTCTTGCTAGCCTGTCACTAAGCACCCACACTAACTACACTGTTCTACCCCCTATACCGGCGCCCCCGGAGCCCCCCACAACTAAATAAATTTACTAACCCCTAAACCGCCACTCCTAGACACCGCCGCAACTCTTATAAATGTATTAACCCCTAAACCGCCGCTCCCGGAGCCCACCGCCACCTACATTATACCTAGTAAACCCCTATCCTGCCCCCCCTATACCGTCGCCCTCTATAATAAAGTTATTAACCCCTATCCTGCTGATCCCGCACCTCGCCGCAACTAAATAAATAGTTTAACCCCTAAACCACCGCTCCCTGACCCCGCCGCAATCTATATTAAATTTATTAACCCCTATCCTGCCCCCCCTACACCGTCGC
This sequence comes from Bombina bombina, assembly GCF_027579735.1. Classification (NCBI taxonomy): domain Eukaryota; kingdom Metazoa; phylum Chordata; class Amphibia; order Anura; family Bombinatoridae; genus Bombina; species Bombina bombina. The sequence goes on along the minus strand of NC_069499.1, from coordinate 1,403,311,865 downwards.
CACCTATAATAAATTTATTAACCCCTATCCTGCCCCCCCTACACTGTCGCCACCTATAATAAATTTATTAACCCCTATCCTGCCCCCCACTACACCGCCGCCACTGTAATAAATTTATTAACCCCTAAACCTAAGTCTAACACTAACCCTAACACCCCCTAACTTAAATATTAATTAAATAAATCTAAATAATATTTCTATTATGAACTAAATTAATCCTATTTAAAACTAAATACTTACCTTTAAAATAAACCCTAATATAGCTACAATATAAATAATAATTATATTGTAGCTATCTTAGGATTTATTTTTATTTTACAAGCAAATTTCAATTTATTTTAACTAGGTACAATAGCTATTAAATAGTTATTAACTATTTAATAGCCACCTAGTTAAAATAAAGAGAAATTTACCTGTAAAATAAAAACTAACCTAAGTTACAATTACACCTAACACTACACTATACTTAAATAAATTATTCCTATTTAAAACTAAATACTTACCTGTAAAATAAACCCTAAGATAGCTACAATATAATTAATAATTACATTGTAGCTATCTTAGGATTTATACTTATTTTACAAGTAACTTTGTATTTATTTTAGCTAGTTAGAATAGTTATTAAATAGTTATTAACTATTTAATAACTACCTAGCTAAAAGAAATACAAAATTACCTGTAAAATAAATCCTAACCTAAGTTACAATTAAACCTAACACTACACTATCATTAAATAAATTAAATAAATTAACTACAAATAACTACAATTAAATACAATTACATAAACAAACATTTAAAAAATATTACAATTTTAAGCTAATTACACCTAATCTAAGCCCCCTAATAAAATAACAAACCCCCCCAAAATAAAAAAATGCCCTACCCTATTCTAAATTTAAAAAGTTCAAAGCTCTTTTACCTTACCAGCCCTTAAAAGGGCCTTTTGTGGGGCATGCCCCAAAGAATTCAGCTCTTTTGCCTGTAAAAGAAAAATACAACCCCCCCCAACATTAAAACCCACCACCCACATACCCCTAATCTAACCCAAACCCTTAAAATAACCTAACACTAATCCCCTGAAGATCATCCTACCTTGAGTCGTCTTCACTCAGCCGAGCAGCGATGGAACCGAAGAGGACATCCGGAGCGGCAGAAGTTATCCTCCAAGGGGCGCTGAAGAAGTCTTCTATCCGAGCGATGTCATCTTCCAAGAGGCGCCGAAGAAGTCTTCTATCCGGGCGATGTCATCTTCCAAGAGGCGCTAAAGAAGTCTTCTATCCGGGCGATGTCATCTTCCAAGAGGCGCTGAAGAAGTCTTCTATCCCGGCGATGTCATCTTCCAAGCGGGTCTTCAATCTTCATCCCGCCGACGTGGAACATCCTTCTTTACCGACGGACTACCGACGAATGAAGGCTCCTTTAAGGGACGTCATCCAAGATGGCGTTCCTTCAATTCCGATTGGCTGATAGGATTCTATCAGCCAATCGGAATTAAGGTAGGAAAAATCTGATTGGCTGATTGAATCAGCCAATCAGATTCAAGTTCAATCCGATTGGCTGATCCAATCAGCCAATCAGATTGAGCTTGCATTCTATTGGCTGTTCCGATCAGCCAATAGAATGCGAGCTCAATCTGATTGGCTGATTGGATCAGCCAATCGGATTGAACTTGAATCTGATTGGCTGATTCAATCAGCCAATCAGTTTTTTCCAACCTTAATTCCGATTGGCTGATAGAATCCTATCAGCCAATCGGAATTGAAGGGACGCCATCTTGGATGACGTCCCTTAAAGGAGCCTTCATTCGTCGGTAGTCCGTCGGTAAAGAAGGATGTTCCGCGTCGGCGGGATGAAGATTGAAGACCCGCTTGGAAGATGACATCGCCCGGATAGAAGACTTCTTCAGCGCCTCTTGGAAGATGACATCGCCCGGATAGAAGACTTCCTCAGCGCCTCTTGGAAGATGACAGCGCCCGGATAGAAGACTTCTTCAGCGCCTCTTGGAAGATGACATCGCCCGGATAGAAGACTTCTTCAGCGCCTCTTGGAAGATGACATCGCCCGGATAGAAGACTTCTTCAGCGCCCCTTGGAGGATAACTTCTGCCGCTCCGGATGTCTTCTTCGGTTCCATCGCTGCTTGGCTGAGTGAAGACGACTCAAGGTAGGATGATCTACAGGGGATTAGTGTTAGGTTATTTTAAGGGGGGTTTGGGTTAGATTAGGGGTATGTGGGTGGTGGGTTTTAATGTTGGGGGGGGTTGTATTTTTCTTTTACAGGCAAAAGAGCTGAATTCTTTGGGGCATGCCCCACAAAAGGCCCTTTTAAGGGCTGGTAAGGTAAAAGAGCTTTGAACTTTTTTAATTTAGAATAGGGTAGGGCATTTTTTTTATTTTGGGGGGTTTGTTATTTTATTAGGGGGCTTAGATTAGGTGTAATTAGCTTAAAATTGTTGTAATATTTTTTAAATGTTTGTAACCTATTTTTTTTTGTAACTTAGCTTTTTTTATTTTTTGTACTTTAGTTAGTTTATGTAATTGTATTTAATTGTAGTTATGTGTAGTTAATTTATTTAATTTATTTAATGATAGTGTAGTGTTAGGATTAATTGTAACTTAGGTTAGAATTTATTTTACAGGTAATTTTGTATTTCTTTTAGCTAGGTAGTTATTAAATAGTTAATAACTATTTAATAACTATTCTAACTAGCTAAAATAAATACAAAGTTACCTGTAAAATAAATATAAATCCTTTAAGGCCTAGATTTAGAGTTCGGCGGTAAAAGGGCTGTTAACGCTCCGCGGGTTTTTTCTGGCCGCACCATAAATTTAACTCTGGTATCGAGAGTTCAAACAAATGCTGCGTTAGGCTCCAAAAAAGGAGCGTAGAGCATTTTTACCGCAAATGCAACTCTCGATACCAGAGTTGCTTACGGACGCGGCCGGCCTCAAAAACGTGCTCGTGCACGATTCTCCCATAGGAAACAATGGGGCTGTTTGAGCTGAAAAAAAACCTAACACCTGCAAAAAAGCAGCGTTCAGCTCCTAACGCAGCCCCATTGTTTCCTATGGGGAAACACTTCCTACGTCTGCACCTAACACCCTAACATGTACCCCGAGTCTAAACACCCCTAACCTTACACTTATTAACCCCTAATCTGCCGCCCCCGCTATCGCTGACCCCTGCATTACACTTTTAACCCCTAATCTGCCGCTCCGTAAACCGCCGCCACCTACGTTATCCCTATGTACCCCTAATCTGCTGCCCTAACATCGCCGACCCCTATGTTATATTTATTAACCCCTAATCTGCCCCCCACAACGTCGCCGACACCTACCTACACTTATTAACCCCTAATCTGCCGAGCGGACCTGAGCGCTACTATAATAAATGTATTAACCCCTAATCCGCCTCACTAACCCTATCATAAATAGTATTAACCCCTAATCTGCCCTCCCTAACATCGCCGACACCTACCTTCAATTATTAACCCCTAATCTGCCGAGCGGAGCTCACCGCTATTCTAATAAATGTATTAACCCCTAAAGCTAAGTCTAACCCTAACACTAACACCCCCCTAAGTTAAATATAATTTTTATCTAACGAAATAAATTAACTCTTATTAAATAAATGATTCCTATTTAAAGCTAAATACTTACCTGTAAAATAAATCCTAATATAGCTACAATATAAATTACATTTATATTATAGCTATTTTAGGATTAATATTTATTTTACAGGCAACTTTGTAATTATTTTAACCAGGTACAATAGCTATTAAATAGTTAAGAACTATTTAATAGTTACCTAGTTAAAATAATTACAAATTTACCTGTAAAATAAATCCTAACCTAAGTTATAATTAAACCTAACACTACCCTATCAATAAAATAATTAAATAAACTACCTACAATTACCTACAATTAACCTAACACTACACTATCAATAAATTAATTAAACACAATTGCTACAAATAAATACAATTAAATAAACTATCTAAAGTACAAAAAATAAAAAAGAACTAAGTTACAGAAAATAAAAAAATATTTACAAACATAAGAAAAATATTACAACAATTTTAAACTAATTACACCTACTCTAAGCCCCCTAATAAAATAACAAAGACCCCCAAAATAAAAAATTCCCTACCCTATTCTAAAATACAAAAATTACAAGCTCTTTTACCTTACCAGCCCTGAACAGGGCCCTTTGCGGGGCATGCCCCAAGAAGTTCAGCTCTTTTGCCTGTAAAAGAAAACATACAATACCCCCCCCCCAACATTACAACCCACCACCCACATACCCCTAATCTAACCCAAACCCCCCTTAAATAAACCTAACACTAATCCCCTGAAGATCTTCCTACCTTGTCTTCACCATACCAGGTTCACCGATCCGTCCTGGCTCCAAGATCTTCATCCAACCCAAGCGGGGGTTGGCGATCCATAATCCGGTGCTGAAGAGGTCCAGAAGAGGCTCCAAAGTCTTCATCCTATCCGGCAAGAAGAGGACATCCGGACCGGCAAACATCTTCTCCAAGCCGCATCTTCTATCTTCTTCCATCCGGTGCGGAGCGGGTCCATCTTGAAGCAGGCGACGCGGATCCATCCTCTTCTTCCGATGTCTCCCGACGAATGACGGTTCCTTTAAGGGACGTCATCCAAGATGGCGTCCCTCGAATTCCGATTGGCTGATAGGATTCTATCAGCCAATCGGAATTAAGGTAGGAATTTTCTGATTGGCTGATGGAATCAGCCAATCAGAATCAAGTTCAATCCGATTGGCTGATCCAATCAGCCAATCAGATTGAGCTCGCATTCTATTGGCTGATCGGAACAGCCAATAGAATGCGAGCTCAATCTGATTGGCTGATTGGATCAGCCAATCGGATTGAACTTGATTCTGATTGGCTGATTCCATCAGCCAATCAGAAAATTCCTACCTTAATTCCGATTGGCTGATAGAATCCTATCAGCCAATCGGAATTCGAGGGACGCCATCTTGGATGACGTCCCTTAAAGGAACCGTCATTCGTCGTCTAGTCGTCGGAAGAAGAGGATGGATCCGCGCTGGAGGTCTTCAAGATGGAGCCGGTCGTCATCGGATGGAAGAACATAGAAGATGCCGCTTGGAGAAGATGTTTGCCGGTCCGGATGTCCTCTTCTTGCCGGATAGGAGGAAGACTTTGGAGCACCGGATTATGGATCGCCAACCCCCGCTTGGGTTGGATGAAGATCTTGGAGCCAGGACGGATCGGTGAACCTGGTATGGTGAAGACAAGGTAGGAAGATCTTCAGGGGATTAGTGTTAGGTTTATTTAAGGGGGTTTGGGTTAGATTAGGGGTATGTGGGTGGTGGGTTGTAATGTTGGGGGGGGGGTATTGTATGTTTTTTTTTACAGGCAAAAGAGCTGAAATTCTTGGGGCATGCCCCGCAAAGGGCCCTGTTCAGGGCTGGTAAGGTAAAAGAGCTTGTAATTTTTGTATTTTAGAATAGGGTAGGGAATTTTTTATTTTGGGGGTCTTTGTTATTTTATTAGGGGGCTTAGAGTAGGTGTAATTAGTTTAAAATTGTTGTAATATTTTTCTTATGTTTGTAAATATTTTTTTATTTTCTGTAACTTAGTTCTTTTTTATTTTTTGTACTTTAGATAGTTTATTTAATTGTATTTATTTGTAGCAATTGTGTTTAATTAATTTATTGATAGTGTAGTGTTAGGTTAATTGTAGGTAATTGTAGGTAGTTTATTTAATTATTTTATTGATAGGGTAGTGTTAGGTTTAATTATATCTTAGGTTAGGATTTATTTTACAGGTAAATTTGTAATTATTTTAACTAGGTAACTATTAAATAGTTCTTAACTATTTAATAGCTATTGTACCTGGTTAAAATAAATACAAAGTTACCTGTAAAATAAATATTAATCCTAAAATAGCTATAATATAAATGTAATTTATATTGTAGCTATATTAGGATTTATTTTACAGGTAAGTATTTAGCTTTAAATAGGAATCATTTATTTAATAAGAGTTAATTTATTTCGTTAGATAAAAATTATATTTAACTTAGGGGGGTGTTAGTGTTAGGGTTAGACTTAGCTTTAGGGGTTAATACATTTATTAGAATAGCGGTGAGCTCCGGTCGGCAGATTAGGGGTTAATAAGTGTAGGTAGGTGTCGGCGACGTTGTGGGGGGCAGATTAGGGGTTAATAAATATAACATAGGGGTCGGCGATGTTAGGGGCAGCAGATTAGGGGTACATAGGGATAACGTAGGTGGCGGCGATTTGCGGTCGGAAGATTAGGGGTTAATTATTTTAAGTAGCTTGCGGCGACGTTGTGGGGGGCAAGTTAGGGGTTAATAAATATAATATAGGGGTCGGCGGGGTTAGGGGCAGCAGATTAGGGGTACATAAGTATAACGTAGGTGGCGGTCGGCAGATTAGGGGTTAAAAATTTTAATCGAGTGGCGGCGATGTGGGGGGACCTCGGTTTAGGGGTACATAGGTAGTTTATGGGTGTTAGTGTACTTTAGGGTACAGTAGTTAAGAGCTTTATAAACCGGCGTTAGCCAGAAAGCTCTTAACTCCTGCTTTTTTCAGGCGGCTGGAATCTTGTCGTTAGAGCTCTAACGCTCACTGCAGAAACGACTCTAAATACCAGCGTTAGAAAGATCCCATTGAAAAGATAGGCTACGCAAATGGCGTAGGGGGATCTGCGGTATGGAAAAGTCGCGGCTGAAAAGTGAGCGTTAGACCCTTTAATCACTGACTCCAAATACCAGCGGGCGGCCAAAACCAGCGTTAGGAGCCTCTAACGCTGGTTTTGACGGCTACCGCCGAACTCTAAATCTAGGCCTAAGATAGCTACAATGTAATTATTAATTACATTGTAGCTATCTTAGGGTTTATTTTACAGGTAAGTATTTAGTTTTAAATAGGAATAATTTATTTAAGTATAGTGTAGTGTTAGGTGTAATTGTAACTTAGGTTAGTTTTTATTTTACAGGTAAATTTCTCTTTATTTTAGCAAGGTAAGCTATTAAATAGTTAATAACTATTTAATAGCTATTGTACCTAGTTAAAATAAATTGAAAGTTACCTGTAAAATAAAAATAAATCCTAACATAGGTACAATGTAATTATTATTTATATTGTAGCTATATTAGGGTTTATTTTATAGGTAAGTATTTAGTTTTAAATAGGATTAATTTAGTTCATAATAGAAATATTTTTTAGATTTATTTAATTAATATTTAAGTTAGGGGGATGTTAGGGTTAGTGTTAGACTTAGGTTTAGGGGTTAATAAATTTATTATAGTTGCGGCGGGGTTAGGGAATGGCGGTTTAGGGGTTAATATGTATAGAGTAGCTTGCGGTGGGCTCCGGGAGCGGCGGTTTAGGGGTTAATACATATATTATAGTTGCGGTGGGCTCCGGGAGCGGCGGTTTAGGGGGTAATACATTTATTTAGTTGCGGCGGTGTAGGGGGGGGCAGATTAGTGGTGTTTAGACTCGGGGTACGTGTTAGGGTGTTAGGTGTAGACAGCTCCCATAGGAATCAATGGGATCTCTGGCAGCAGCGAACCTGTACTTTCGCTATGGTCAGACTCCCATTGATTCCTATGGGATCCGCCGCCTCCAGGGTGGCGGATTGAAAACCAGGTACGCTGGGCCGTAAAAGTGCCGAGCGTACCTGCTAGTTTTTTGATAACTAGCAAAAGTAGTCAGATTGTGCCGCACTTGTGTGTGGAACATCTGGAGTGACGTAAGAATCGATCTGTGTCGGACTGAGTCTGGCGGATCGAAGTTTACGTCACAAAATTCTACTTTTGCCGGTCTGTAGCCTTTGATAACTAAGGCGAATCAGCCTCGCCACAAATACGCTGCGGAATTCCAGCGTATTTGAGGTTGATGGCTTGATAACTAGACCCCAAAGTATTGATCTAGGCCCATTTTGGTGTATTTCATGCCACTATTTCACTGCCAAATATGATCAAATAAAAAAAATCGTTAACTTTTTTTACAAATTGTTTCCCACTGAAATTATTTACAAACAGCTTATGCAATTATGGCATAAATGGTTGTAAATTCTTCTCTGGGATCCCCTTTGTTCAGAAATAACAGACATATATGGCTTTGGGGTTGCTTTTGGGTAATTTAGAAGGCCGCTAAATTCTGCGGCACACCACACTTGTATTATGCCCAGCAGTGAAGGGGTTAATTAGGGAGCTTGTAGGGAGCTTGTAGGGTTAATTTTAGCTTTAGTATAGTGTAGCAGACAACCCAAAGTATTGATCCAGGCCCACTTTGGTATATTTCATGCCACCATTTCAGTAGCAAGTGCAATCAAATAAAAAAGATCGTTAGCTTTTTTACTAACTTTAGGTTTCTCACTGAAATTATTTACAAACAGATTGCGCAATTATGGCACAAATGGTTGTAAATGCTTCTCTGGGATCCGTTTTGTTAAGAAATAGCAGACATATATGGCTTGGTGTTGCTTTTTGGTAATTAGAAGGCTGTTAACTGCTGCTGCGCACCACATTTGTATTATGCCCAGCAGTGAAGGCATTAATTAGGGATCTTGTAGGGTTACTTTTAACTTTAGTGTAGTGTAGTAGACAACCCATAGTATTGATCTAGGCCCACTTTGGTATATTTCATACCACCATTTCACTGCCAAATGCAATCAAATAAAAAAAATTGTTAGCTTTTTTACTAACTTTAGGTTTCTCATTGAAATTATTTACAAACAACTTGTGCAATTATGGCACAAATGGTTGTAAATGCTTCTCTGGGATCCCCTTTGTTCAGAAATAGCAGACATATATGGCTTTAGCGTTGCTTTTTGGTAATTAGAAGGCTGCTTAATGCCGCTGCGCACCACACTTGTATTATGCCCAGCAGTGAAGGGGTTAATTAGGGAGCTTGTAGGGTTAATTTTAGCTTTAGTGTAGAGATCAGCCTCCCACCTGACACATCCCACCCTCTGATCCCTCCCTGACCCCCCCTCAAACAGCTCTCTTCTTCCCTCCCTCATCCCACAATTGTCACCGCCATCTTTTTTTTTTTTTTTAACACAACTTTTTATTGAGGACATAGTTTTTTTTTCCATACAATCTTTCTCAATAGAAGTAAAAACAGTATATCAACACTGAGCATTGCATAACTGGTACAAGGATGATGGTAGGGTTTTGCACAGATGGATAACAAATGAGAGTGTAAACTTGTCTCTGTGCGGAGGTCCTTGTTTGTACAGAGGTCACCTTCTGCATGTATAACAATTTTTCAGAGGTATAAAATCTTGCAATACTAGTCTACAAAGGTGTGATCTTCAGAACAGCGAATCAGTCTATGGAGGTGATCTAATAACATAGTTAAATATATTATATTCTATTACAAACTCCTGTCAGTATCAGTATGGGGGACCCTCAAGCCCCTCTCCGCCTGCTACCTGTTGGTTCGTAAATCAGATCCCTTTTCCCATTTTTATCCTTTACCGGAATAGTCTCATAAAAGGGAGCTCAGTAAGTATAAAGAGGGTGTTGGGGTACCAGCTCAGCTGCTAAGGGGGGGGGGGGCAAGGGGCATGGGGAGGGGGAAGGGAAAAAGTGTAATATGGATTCCGAAACAAATGAAAAATGGGAAGTGAGGGAGTGAAGTGAAGAATGGGGAAACTGGAAGGGGATGAGTTTTACTTAGTCACCCCATTCCAAAGTATTTAGGTAGAGGTTGGGTCGAGTCAGCATAGATTTGTTGGTTGTATATCAGAAAGCGCCTAATTGAAGGCTATGGGAAATGGGTTTGGGAAATACCGTGTATGTCTATATTTTAAATATGATTAATTCTCATATGTGTATGTATGTATTCCGGAATACTGTATTGAAATATATACAAATTTATTTCCTCATACAATTGATTAAAACATATGATTGAAACATACAGTTAAAAACATGGATCCATGTAAAAGTATATAATTATAATAGGTTACAATCTTGGTTCATAAAAGACAAAAAATTAACATAATAATTCCTAAACTCTCCTCTTAAAAATCTCTAAAAATTCTTACAATATTGTTTAAAACATATGATTAGGGTATGGTCCGTTGTGGTCCCTAACCGGTTAGGGTGATTTGATATTTTCAAAAACAGTTTCTAGTCTTTTATTTGGTGTGACTTCATCAGTAAAATGTGAAGCAAAAAATGTGAACAAAAAACAAAAAATTCTTTAGGTGTGGTAATAGTGATGAAAAAATATTGAAAAAGATTCTAAAAAATTCTTTTAAACGTAAAGTCCAATCTTTAAATATGAGGTGAAATCAAAAATCAAAAAGTAAAAAATAATAGTAAAGTTCTTCCATGTTTTAAATCCAAAATGGTGGTTTTGGTGATTGTGAGATACCAAATTTGTGAAAAAATGTCGAAAAAATTAAATGATGAATTAAATCCAAATCCTTTTCAAATAATAAGTCTGTGTTTAAAGTGAGTGTGGAAAATTATAGTTTAATTTTCCACACTCACTTTAAACACAGACTTATTATTTGAAAAGGATTTGGATTTAATTCATCATTTAATTTTTTCGACATTTTTTCACACATTTGGTATCTCACAATCACCGAAACCACCATTTTGGATTTAAAACACGGAAGAACTTTACTATTATTTTTTACTTTTTGATTTTTGATTTCACCTCATATTTAAACATTGGACTTTACGTTTAAAAGAATTTTTTAGAATCTTTTTCAATATTTTTTCATCACTATTACCACACCTAAAGAATTTTTTGTTTTTTGTTCACATTTTTTGCTTCACATTTTACTGATGAAGTCACACCAAATAAAAGACTAGAAACTGTTTTTGAAAATATCAAATCACCCTAACCGGTTAGGGACCACAACAGACCATACCCTAATCATATGTTTTAAACAATATTGTAAGAATTTTTAGAGATTTTTAAGAGGAGAGTTTAGGAATTATTATGTTAATTTTTTGTCTTTTATGAACCAAGATTGTAACCTATTATAATTATATACTTTTACATTGATCCATGTTTTTAACTGTATGTTTCAATCATATGTTTTAATCAATTGTATGAGGAAATAAATTTGTATATATTTCAATACAGTATTCCGGAATACATACATACACATATGAGAATTAATCATATTTGAAATATAGACATACACGGTATTTCCCAAACCCATTTCCCATAGCCTTCAATTAGGCGCTTTCTGATATACAACCAACATATCTTTACCACTTTTAGGGGCAGCTAGGTACCCCATTTATCACTAAGCATTATTGGGATACTATGAGCGCTGAGAGATACCATTGATATAGAGTCAGCATAGATTCCCAGGGTTCCCATGTAAGGCAGTAATTGTGCAGTTGTCCCTGCTCTCTAGCTACATAATTTTCCATGTTCTTAATGTAATTCACACACTCTAACACACTCTGTAATATAGGAGGTTGGCTCTTTTTCCAGTTCCTAGATACAAGTAGCTTGGCGGAAATAAGGATATATATCAGAAGATTTTGTTTACTTTGGGGGAGCTTATCTATGCCTAGATGTAGTATAGCCAGGGCAGGGTTCAGGGTTGTAATTAGTTCTAAGTCTTTACAAAGCCTTTCTACTTTCTGCCAATAGTCCGTCAATTTAGGGCAGGTCCACCAAACATGTATGGGGGATCCTGATTCCCCACATTCTCTCCAGCACAGCTGTGAGTGCTCAGGAAAAAGTTTCTGTAGTTTTGTGGGTACTAAGTGCCATCTAGTGATTACTTTGAAGTATAACTCATATAGGTTGACACAATGGGTTGCCTTCTTCGTTAGGCTAATTGCCTTGTTCCAAGTATCTGGTGTAAATATGAACTGCAAGTCTCTCTCCCAAGCGTCCATGTGAGTTGCTTTTGGGGGTGGCGCTCCTTCTATAAGGCAATGATAGTGTACCGAGAGGGGTCTAATCTGCTGAAGATTGGTCGCCCACCTTACCTCCCAAGTAATTAGGTCTCTTAATGGTTCTTCTAGGAAGTCCCAGGATTTCATTAGTGTACGCAGTCTAAATAGGTCAAATCGGAGCTTGGGGGTCAGGGTGGGAAGGTCTAGCATGTCTTGGTGTGGTCTTAATTGATTGTTACAGTAAAAGTCCTCCAAAGTGTTTATACCCGAATTAGCCCAAGTGCTTAGTTGTACGTTAGGTAGTCCTACTAGGAGGTCTCTTATAGAGTGTACCGGTGAGGGATGCGGGGCCACTAATTTGCTATGCCGCAATTTAAACCAGTTCTCTTGAACTCCTTTCACTATGTTATTGGCAACGTGCACTTTAGTTTGCCAATGTGGGGGTAACCAGAGCAAGTCCTCCAAAAAGATGTATGCTGGCAATGAGGCCTGCTCTAGCTCTCTCCACCTTGTTGGAGGAAGGTCCCTTCCCCAGGCTGTAGCATGTGTTATCATTGCCACTTTGTAGTATTTTCTGATGTTGGGGAGACCTAGGCCTCCTTTCTCTACCGACATCTGTAGGATATGTGCTGCTACCCGGGGTCTTTTTTCATGCCAAGTATACGAGTTAAACAGGGTTTGGAACTTCCTTATCAAGATATATGGGACTGGTAACGGGATACAGCGGAACAGGTAGGTGAGAAGCATCATTTTAAAAGCCGCTATCCTACCTAACCAGGATATCTCACTATATCTCTTAGAGTTAAGCTCGGTGGTAACTGCTGCCAGCAGGGTTTCAAAGTTCTCTTTGATCACTGTGGATTTCATATGGGAGAGAAACACCCCCAAGTGACGAATTCCTCTAGAGGACCACTTAAAGGAGTAAATAAGTTGAATAGAGTCCTTCTCGTTCTGCGGGATATTAATAGAATAAGCTTCTGTTTTGGCTACGTTCAATTTATAATAGGAAATTTCACCGAATTGTTTGAAAAGGGTCATCAGTGGGGGAGGGAATCAACAGGGTCTGAGAGAAAAACCGTAAGGTCGTCTGCAAAGAGCGCCAGTTTCTGGGGGGTATCGTGCATCTGTATACCGCGGATTGCCTCCGATTCCCTAATGGCAATCGCCAGGGGTTCAATCACAAGGACAAATAGGAGGTGGGAAAGTGGTCATCCCTGTCTGGTTCCATTGCGGATTGTTATTTTGGGTGAGCAGAATCCCAACCCTCTAATAACTGCTGTGGGGGCCGAATATAATGCTTTGACCAGTATTCCAAACACTGATAGGGTCTGGAATAAGTAGTCCCACCTTACCCTGTCAAATGCCTTCTCAGCGTCTAGTGACAGGGTGAGTACCTGGAGTCCCATGTCCGCGGCCTCCGAGAATATATTTAAGAGGTGCCGGGTATTGTCCGTGCCTTGTCGACCCTGGACAAAGCCCACCTGATCTAGGTGTATAAGCGTCTGTAGATGTTTCCCTAGTCTGTTTGCTAATACTTTAGCATAAATTTTGGCATCAACATTGATGAGTGAAATGGGTCTGTAGCTGGAGCACAATAACGGGTCTTTACCCTCTTTGTGGATTGTGGTGATGTTTGCCTCTAAGAGTTCCGATAAGAAGCCACTCTTAGTTGCTGCATCTTTAAATAATCGAAGGAAGATTGGGGCTATAATCGGGCTGAGTGCTCGATAGAACGTCACTGTAAATCCGTCTGGTCCTGGGGCCTTATGGGGAGTAAGGTCGTATATGGCCACTTTAACCTCTGCCAATGTAAATTGCTGTTCTAACTCAGTCCTAGATTCCTCAGATAGGGTGGGTATGGGTAGTGTTTCTAAAAAGCTGCTGATTGAAACATACAGTTAAAAACATGGATCCATGTAAAAGTATATAATTATAATAGGTTACAATCTTGGTTCATAAAAGACAAAAAATTAACATAATAATTCCTAAACTCTCCTCTTAAAAATCTCTAAAAATTCTTACAATATTGTTTAAAACATTAGATTAGGGTATGGTCCGTTGTGGTCCCTAACCGGTTAGGGTGATTTGATATTTTCAAAAACAGTTTCTAGTCTTTTATTTGGTGTGACTTCATCAGTAAAATGTGAAGCAAAAAATGTGAACAAAAAACAAAAAATTCTTTAGGTGTGGTAATAGTGATGAAAAAATATTGAAAAAGATTCTAAAAAATTCTTTTAAACGTAAAGTCCAATGTTTAAATATGAGGTGAAATCAAAAATCAAAAAGTAAAAAATAATAGTAAAGTTCTTCCATGTTTTAAATCCAAAATGGTGGTTTTGGTGATTGTGAGATACCAAATTTGTGAAAAAATGTCGAAAAAATTAAATGATGAATTAAATCCAAATCCTTTTCAAATAATAAGTCTGTGTTTAAAGTGAGTGTGGAAAATTATAGTTTAATTTTCCACACTCACTTTAAACAGACTTATTATTTGAAAAGGATTTGGATTTAATTCATCATTTAATTTTTTCGACATTTTTTCACACATTTGGTATCTCACAATCACCGAAACCACCATTTTGGATTTAAAACACGGAAGAACTTTACTATTATTTTTTACTTTTTGATTTTTGATTTCACCTCATATTTAAACATTGGACTTTACGTTTAAAAGAATTTTTTAGAATCTTTTTCAATATTTTTTCATCACTATTACCACACCTAAAGAATTTTTTGTTTTTTGTTCACATTTTTTGCTTCACATTTTACTGATGAAGTCACACCAAATAAAAGACTAGAAACTGTTTTTGAAAATATCAAATCACCCTAACCGGTTAGGAACCACAACAGACCATACCCTAATCATATGTTTTAAACAATATTGTAAGAATTTTTAGAGATTTTTAAGAGGAGAGTTTAGGAATTATTATGTTAATTTTTTGTCTTTTATGAACCAAGATTGTAACCTATTATAATTATATACTTTTACATGGATCCATGTTTTTAACTGTATGTTTCAATCATATGTTTTAATCAATTGTATGAGGAAATAAATTTGTATATATTTCAATACAGTATTCCGGAATACATACATACACATATGAGAATTAATCATATTTGAAATATAGACATACACGGTATTTCCCAAACCCATTTCCCATAGCCTTCAATTAGGCGCTTTCTGATATACAACCAACATATCTTTACCACTTTTAGGGGCAGCTAGGTACCCCATTTATCACTAAGCATTATTGGGATACTATGAGCGCTGAGAGATACCATTGATATAGAGTCAGCATAGATTCCCAGGGTTCCCATGTAAGGCAGTAATTGTGCAGTTGTCCCCGCTCTCTAGCTACATAATTTTCCATGTTCTTAATGTAATTCACACACTCTAACACACTCTGTAATATAGGAGGTTGGCTCTTTTTCCAGTTCCTAGATACAAGTAGCTTGGCGGAAATAAGGATATATATCAGAAGATTTTGTTTACTTTGGGGGAGCTTATCTATGCCTAGATGTAGTATAGCCAGGGCAGGGTTCAGGGTTGTAATTAGTTCTAAGTCTTTACAAAGCCTTTCTACTTTCTGCCAATAGTCCGTCAATTTAGGGCAGGTCCACCAAACATGTATGGGGGATCCTGATTCCCCACATTCTCTCCAGCACAGCTGTGAGTGCTCAGGAAAAAGTTTCTGTAGTTTTGTGGGTACTAAGTGCCATCTAGTGATTACTTTGAAGTATAACTCATATAGGTTGACACAATGGGTTGCCTTCTTCGTTAGGCTAATTGCCTTGTTCCAAGTATCTGGTGTAAATATGAACTGCAAGTCTCTCTCCCAAGCGTCCATGTGAGTTGCTTTTGGGGGTGGCGCTCCTTCTATAAGGCAATGATAGTGTACCGAGAGGGGTCTAATCTGCTGAAGATTGGTCGCCCACCTTACCTCCCAAGTAATTAGGTCTCTTAATGGTTCTTCTAGGAAGTCCCAGGATTTCATTAGTGTACGCAGTCTAAATAGGTCAAATCGGAGCTTGGGGGTCAGGGTGGGAAGGTCTAGCATGTCTTGGTGTGGTCTTAATTGATTGTTACAGTAAAAGTCCTCCAAAGTGTTTATACCCGAATTAGCCCAAGTGCTTAGTTGTACGTTAGGTAGTCCTACTAGGAGGTCTCTTATAGAGTGTACCGGTGAGGGATGCGGGGCCACTAATTTGCTATGCCGCAATTTAAACCAGTTCTCTTGAACTCCTTTCACTATGTTATTGGCAACGTGCACTTTAGTTTGCCAATGTGGGGGTAACCAGAGCAAGTCCTCCAAAAAGATGTATGCTGGCAATGAGGCCTGCTCTAGCTCTCTCCACCTTGTTGGAGGAAGGTCCCTTCCCCAGGCTGTAGCATGTGTTATCATTGCCACTTTGTAGTATTTTCTGATGTTGGGGAGACCTAGGCCTCCTTTCTCTACCGACATCTGTAGGATATGTGCTGCTACCCGGGGTCTTTTTTCATGCCAAGTATACGAGTTAAACAGGGTTTGGAACTTCCTTATCAAGATATATGGGACTGGTAACGGGATACAGCGGAACAGGTAGGTGAGAAGCATCATTTTAAAAGCCGCTATCCTACCTAACCAGGATATCTCACTATATCTCTTAGAGTTAAGCTCGGTGGTAACTGCTGCCAGCAGGGTTTCAAAGTTCTCTTTGATCACTGTGGATTTCGTATGGGAGAGAAACACCCCCAAGTGACGAATTCCTATAGAGGACCACTTAAAGGAGTAAATAAGTTGAATAGAGTCCTTCTCGTTCTGCGGGATATTAATAGAATAAGCTTCTGTTTTGGCTACGTTCAATTTATAATAGGAAATTTCACCGAATTGTTTGAAAAGGGTCATCAGTGGGGGAGGGAATCAACAGGGTCTGAGAGAAAAACCGTAAGGTCGTCTGCAAAGAGCGCCAGTTTCTGGGGGGTATCGTGCATCTGTATACCGCGGATTGCCTCCGATTCCCTAATGGCAATCGCCAGGGGTTCAATCACAAGGACAAATAGGAGGTGGGAAAGTGGTCATCCCTGTCTGGTTCCATTGCGGATTGTTATTTTGGGTGAGCAGAATCCCAACCCTCTAATAACTGCTGTGGGGGCCGAATATAATGCTTTGACCAGTATTCCAAACGCTGATAGGGTCTGGAATAAGTAGTCCCACCTCACCCTGTCAAATGCCTTCTCAGCGTCTAGTGACAGGGTGAGTACCTGGAGTCCCATGTCCGCGGCCTCCGAGAATATATTTAAGAGGTGCCGGGTATTGTCCGTGCCTTGTCGACCCTGGACAAAGCCCACCTGATCTAGGTGTATAAGCGTCTGTAGATGTTTCCCTAGTCTGTTTGCTAATACTTTAGCATAAATTTTGGCATCAACATTGATGAGTGAAATGGGTCTGTAGCTGGAGCACAATAACGGGTCTTTACCCTCTTTGTGGATTGTGGTGATGTTTGCCTCTAAGAGTTCCGATAAGAAGCCACTCTTAGTTGCTGCATCTTTAAATAATCGAAGGAAGATTGGGGCTATAATCGGGCTGAGTGCTCGATAGAACGTCACTGTAAATCCATCTGGTCCTGGGGCCTTATGGGGAGTAAGGTCGTATATGGCCACTTTAACCTCTGCCAATGTAAATTGCTGTTCTAACTCAGTCCTAGATTCCTCAGATAGGGTGGGTATGGGTAGTGTTTCTAAAAAGCTGCTGATGTCGCTATGGTTAGGTTTGGCTGTCCCTTCTGTAGTCTCAATATTGTATAGAGAGGAATAGTAGGTTGCAAACGCGGCACCTATTTCTTTGGGTGAGTGTACCACGCCGCTGTGTGTCGCGATGTGGGGTATCCTCTTCTGCTGCGTGCGCTTGCGGAGTTTGTTAGCCAAGAGCTTATCTGCTCTATTACCTTTATAGTAATAAAGTTGTTTGAGTTTATGCAGATTTTCTTGGACCCGCAGCATATCTCTCTTGGAGATTTCTTCCCTAATGGTTCCTATTTGGTGTGCTATCTGAGTATTAGGGTTTAATTTATTTGTCTGTTCAAGAGTGCGGAGGTCTCCGTATAGTTTCGCTAAGGACTGGCTACCCTCTTTATGAAGTTGTGCGTTTTTTTTAATAAAATGCCTGCATGGGTATGCTTTAAGAGCTGCCCAAATCATGTCAATGTCAGTGCTCCCTGTATCATTATGTGATAAGAATTCCCTCACAGTCTCCTGGAGTGCCGGGAGTTCTATGTCAGACAGCCATTGTTCTGGGAGTCTCCATGGGGGTCTACCAGACAAGGATTGTAATTTGGTAAAGTCCAGGTATACCATGTAGTGGTCTGTCCACGTACACGGTCTAATGCTGGGATTAACAAGTTGATCTAGGGACCAAGAGTCACAGAATATATAATCTAGTCTAGAATATGAATTGTGAGCCTTTGAGTGATGCGTGAAGTCCCTTTCTGAAGGAGCTAAGCACCTCCATGCATCGTAGAGGTTATGTTGGTAAATGAGTTTCCGGAAGGCGTTGGATGTGGATGAGACATTCCTGTCAGAGTGTGCCGTGAGAGTGGACTGCTTGTCTTTGGAGGGGTCCCAAACAATATTGAAGTCTCCCCCCACTATCAGGCGTCCCCTTTAAATCTGATCTATGTGTGCCAGAAGTTTACGAAGAAAGGGTATTTGTTTGGTATTAGGTGAGTACAGTGAAACTAAGGTAAACAAAGTGTCATTGAGTGAACAGATAAGTATCAGAAATCTACCTTCACTATCTCTTTCGACGTATTCCAATTTGAAGGACAAGTCCTTGCTGACCAATATGGCAACACCTTCATTTTTGCCTTCAGAGTTAGAGGCAGTCTCACATACCGGGTAATGCTGGGGTATCCCAGATATCCGGGGCTCCCCCGTCCAATGAGTTTCCTGCAGAAACAGGATATGTATTTTGTGTGTTAGTATGTAATGCTGTAGGAGTTTCTTCTTAGTAGGGGAATTTAGGCCCTGTGCATTCAATGTAGCTATACGTATGGGGGCCATTCTTGGAGCGGTGTAAGGGATGTCTGGGTAGCTGAGGGTAAGGGACTAGTCTGAAAACGGAGTGTAAGGGTCCTATCAGTGTGGAGGCAGGAGAATGTAGTATATCCTCGAAAAACCTCTATGACTGTTCAAAAGTGATAAATATACACTTTCGCAATGAGTGTTCCGTCTGGTCTGTTCCAGAGGGACACAACTAAATTGTTGGGGGTGGAGCTATGCTGAGAGGGGTCCAGGACCCCGCCGGCCTAAGATGTAGGTCAAAAGCCTGTAGGGGAAAAGGCATGTGCATTGCATATGTATATATAGCATAGGTGATATAACATTCAGTGCTGTAAACCTCGAAGTACAAAACATTTATCTCAACAGGAGAAACAATAAACATTATGGGACAATGCAACAGAGAATAAGTGGAGGGGAGATAGCTGCTATTTCCTCGGTAGTTATGGTCCATTGCTCTTCACATAGAATCCTATATATTGTGTGTTAACCTTACTTTAGGGATACTATATAGAGCCCATAATAGTTAGGTTGACTGGGGGGGGGACTTAAAATTATAGTCTTAAGGAAGTGCGGGCTTTAATTATTCTACGGGCCGTTGGTAATGAAGCAATTAGTTGTAGTAATCAGGCATGTTTAGAAATTACAACCAAGGGCCTCAGTGGGGGTAGATTGGTAGGCTTGTAAGTTATCTATAGTTAGCTTAAGTATTCTCAAATCCCCATGTAGATTAAGGCCCAGCTGAAAGTAATAAAGCCTGGTCTGGAGGGAGTAGTCGATTAAAGCATTACCTCGAGCAATGGGGCTATACTGCTCACATTGTCAATGGAAGCAATTAAACATAAGTTCAGTCTACCAGTAATGTCCATGGTATCTACGGGCTATTAGAAACAATATAGCATGGTACATGAACAGTTGATTAACTAAATGTATAGTATAATGCAATAAAGTAACAACTCATGTGTCTTCAACCGAAGGAAGTGGATATGTTCAGAGTCTTAGACTAGTGTCCATTAACATGGGAAATAAACAAACTATAAAAAGTAAACTATTTTGATCTCACCCATCTTCTCCTTGCACAGCTTTTGAAGTCGTCCTTGAGCTATGAGGGATATTCCCCCTGGGACGAGTCACTTCTCCTGACCAGGAATACAGCCAGGGTAGGTTGTATAAGCAGGTCCTCTATGTGTCTGTAACTTGGTGCGTACTAACAGTGTCTCGAAGTTTCTTTAGGGTCCCAACAGATTTACCAGGAGTTCCAGAGGGTCTCTGTGGTAGTGGTTTCCATGGTGGTGCCGAGGCTCTCAGACCAGTACCCAGTTCTGTGCTAGCAGAGCGATCTTCTCCATCTGGCGTAAGCAAATCCCATTTTTGAAGTAGTTCACGTGCTTGTTGGGGGGTAGAGGCCATGTACTGGTGGCTGTCCTTAGTAATAAAAAGTCTTACTGGAAATCCCCATCTATATTTCAGATCGCTCTCTCTCAGTATTTTGGTAAACGGCTGAAAGTGCCTGCAAAGCTCTAGTGTGTGGGGAGAGAGATCTGGGTAGATTTGCAATCCAGTATATTCTTCAGGGAGGCGCTTGTCTCTGGCTAATGCTCTGAGAATTTTTTCCCTGAATGTATAGTAATGGAGTCTCGCTATTACATCTCTTGGCTGACCACTATCTGCTGACCTTGCTCTGAGAGCTCTGTGTACCCTATCTATTAGTTTTTCATTACTTGTCACAGGGCCCAATACAGCTTCAAATAGCCCCTGTAGGTACTTTTCTAACTCTTGTGGTAGAACTGATTCTGGTATGCCTTTTATACGTATATTGTTGTGGCGTGATCTATCCTCTAGATCCGCCAATTTCAATTCCAGATCTGTAATTTGGGTGGCTAAGGATTGAGAGTAGCTAAGGAGATTAGTGTGGTCTATTGTAAGATCCTCCTGTATGCGCTCCAGCGCATCTGTTCGTTCTCCTATTAGACCAATATCTCTCTTCAAATCTGCGTGGGATCTGTCAAACCTTTTCGATAGGGAGTCGTGGTGTGAAGCTAACAATGACTTCATGGTGTCCATCATGTTGTTGTTAGAACAGTTGTCTGCCCCTAGGATTTGTGAAGCTCGCTGTACTAGTGCTGATCCAGTCTGAGTATCTGAGGTACTCCCTGTATCTGAGTATTCATCTTCTGATCTTGTCTGATCTGCACCAGGGCGATGTTGAAAGTGATCGGCAACAGTCCTTTTTGGTGTGGCATGAGGCTTCTTTTTTCGTTTATGGGCCTGCGACATTTTATTATAGTAATAAGTGAGACAGTATATTAGTAATTGCTTGCTATTGTTGAGAACCTGCTTATTTCACGTATGTTAGTGTTATCGCATTGGCTGGCGGGGGCACAGACACTTAGAGGTTATTTACATGTCGCTACAATCTGGCCACTCCAGAGAGAAAGAAAATGTTTTATGAAGAATAGATTGGTCTGGGTGTCTTTAGACCAGTAGCCCTGTCTTCGTGGTATGAGTCGCCTCAGCTGGGTCCTGGAACCGATATATGATCTCTCCTCTGGGGAGCTGTCCCCTCAGGATGATGTCGGAGCAGGTATGAGGATATGACCCGCAGACAATCTGGGCCGGCGGGAAGGGGAGAGGAGAGATCTACATGCAGGCCCAGTCAGTAAATTGAAGTTAGGAAGTTATACCACAATGCAGGCCCTGTGATTGGATTAGGATAAACCAGGAACTTTGGCCCTTCAGAAGGGAAGCATAACTCAGTGGTAGCAGATCAAATCCTCTGGTCCACAAGGTATAGATAAGAGCCACTTGGGATAGGTAGCTTTAGTCCACTAGATGAACTATTGGCTGCTTTGGGAGTAGCCAGGTGACCAAAGGTTATGTTAGCCATAGTTAGTCTTCCAGCACTAAGCTTCCCAATGTCTCACCTAAAACTATAGAGCCTTAGGGTGTAGAACCCGGAGCGTGTAAAGTACAGAGGCCTGTAACCATAAAATATATTTTCCTCACACCTTGCTTGGCCCAGTGTTGTCACTGATAAAAGTTCTGTAGTGCCTGTGTGGTGCTCGTTTTAAATAGAGTAGAGAGCAAGCTAGCTAGGCCCGTGTCTCCAGTAGTGATTTTTCCCCTAAACGGGCCCTACAGCTTCTACTTAGTGTCTCTCTGGAGGTACCCGCTTCTTACCAGGGCCTCTAAACTGCCTCAAATTTCACTGATGACCGGTCAACAGAAGTATCACCGTGGCCCCTCTCCTGGGGCAGTGCCACCTCTGGGCGAGTCCGGAAAAGGGGTTATGGATATGACCAGCAGGGCTATAGGCCTGCGGGAAAGGGAGGAGAGGGGTTCCTATGTAATATTTTTGAAAGAGTCTTGTGGAGTCTCCAGGACTTAGAACGATAAATATTTGACCTTCCACTCCCCGCAGACCACATGTGCAAGTAGTTCAAGTCTTATTGCTAAGATTGTAGCTGTAGATAGTAGGATGGCTTTCAGACAGACCTGTGCTCAAGGGTGTGTGTGAGCCCCAACGCTTGGGGGATATGGGATCTATGAGAGACCCTCAAACGGCTTCTAGGTGGCCCTTTGAGCTGGGATAGGTATTAGCCCCTCTTTATATATGTGTTTAACTGAGGAAGTGTAGGCCTTAGTCGAGCGTCAGAAATGGAGACAGCTGTAGCTCAGTGTTATTGCAGTAGTTTAGTGAGAGGCTGCAACACTAGTATGAAAAAGTGAAATTCCCCTTGTCCAGATAGGAGAGATAAAAAAGGTGGGGGCTTTTAGCACAAATTGCCTCTTCTGACCCTGGAATCTCTATTTGATAACTACTTGTCTGCTGGGGAGTGTATAAAGCAGGGATAAGTAGCAGGGCTATGTAAACTTATGGCATCTGTTAAAGGATGTGAACAAAGTAGCGGCTAAACATCCAGCCTGAGAGAAGTTTGCTTAGGAGTGGGAGACAGAGGACACTTTAAGCTGCTCAGAGTTGTGCAAGGAGGACTGGGTAAGCGTATAAATTAATTGCAGGAGCTGGTGATACTGCGTTTTACTGTACGCTTGTGGGGAGAGTGAGCCAGCTGGAGGAGGAGGGAGAGGAAAATGGCGGTTTCGTGCCTTAACAGGGGAGCACCCGGTATCAGTGAAGGCTGGTAAGATTAACCGCTATATGAGGGCAGTAAGTGAGTTAGAGAGCGTGTGGGCGGCAGTTACTCACAATTATATCGGCGGTCCTCCAGTCCTATGCAGGCCTCCTCCACTGTGCCGCATGTGATGTGGCTCAATCAGTCTCTGCCTCAGTGGATGCGGTGAGTGTGGCTGAGCTCCGGAGCGGATCCCCGACCCTCCGGAGCATGAGGAGGTAGATAGATTGAGGAATGCAATTTAGGGAGAAGTCTGTGAGAGCTGGGTATGGGAGAGGTTGCGGCTGATGGGCTTTCTGTGTCCAGGCTGTCACGCCAAAATATGTTAAATTGTCACTTTTTGGGAGTGTCACCGCCATCTTAAAGGGACACTCAAGTCAAACTTAAACTTTCATTATTCAGATAGAGCATGCAATTTTAAACAACTTTCCAATTTACTTCCATTAACAAAATGTGCACAGTCTTTTTATATTTTAACTTTTTGAGTCACCAGCTCCTACTGAGCATGTGCAAGAATTCACAGAATAAGCGTGTATGCATTTGTTATTGGCTGATGGCTGTCACATGATACGTTTATGCATTTGTGATTGGCTGATGACTGTCACATGGTACAGGACTCAGGAGTGGAAATAGACATAACTTAAAATTGTCAGAAAAACAATTCTACTACTCATTTGAAGTTCAGACTAAGTGCTATTGCATTGTTTTGTTATCTTGCATTTCTTGATTATGCAAATCTACTGTGTTGACTGGTCCTTTAAGTACTGGCAGAAAATCTGCCAGTACTAAAATAAAAGTCTTTTTTTTTTTTAGCATTTTTTTTATATAAACATAGTTTCTGCAGTGTAGTTTCCCCCCTAACCCCAAAACCTCCACGATCACCCCCCCAAACAGCTCCTATTTGTGGCCATCTTAGGTACTGGCAGCTGTCTGCCAGTACCCAGTTTCTAATAATATTTTATTATTGTTTTACCCCATTTTTCCATAGTGTAGCTGCCCCTCTCAATATCCTCCCCCCCTCCCAGATCCCTTTATCAAGAATTATTCCCCCTTCCCTCTCACTTATTCCCTTCCGTATTAGTGCATTCAGGCACTGTTATGTAATCTCAGTGCGCGCGTGCTCCCGCTCCTGGACAGAACACCAGAACTACACCAGCAATGGGCCACCCACCCACCTCCCTGCTATGGCTCCCACCCACCAACGATCGTCACCATCGCTGGCCAATGCAGAGAGGGCCATAGAGTCGTTAAAGGTAGTTTTTGTAGGATGTGCCTAGCCACGAAGGGGTTAAAGGGACAGTCTACTCCAGAATTTCTATTGTTTAAAAAGATAGATAATCCCTTTATCCGGTTTTGCATAACCAACACGGTTATATTAATATACGTTTTACCTCTGTGATTACTTTGTATCTAAGCCTCTACAGACTGCCCTCTTATTTCAGTTCTTTTGACAGACTTGCATTTTAGCCAATCAGTGCCGTCTCATAAGTAAGTCTACAGGCGTGAGCACAATGTTATCTATATGGCAAACATTAACTAACGGCATCCAGCTGTGAAAAGCTGTCAAATGCATTGAGATAAGGGGTGGCCTTTAAATACAAAGAGAACAAAGCAAATTTGATGATAAAAGTGAATTGCAAAGTTGTTTAAAATTACATGCTCTATCCGAATCATGGCTTTTGACTAGACTGTCCCTTTAATTTAAAGCTGTGCATTTTGATTTTGAAACTAGTAGAAACATGCAATACTGATTCTATTGGCTGGTAAACACTTGCCTCAGAGTCCTAAACAATTTTTTAATCCATTTTACAATATATATATATACAGGGAGTGCAGAATTATTAGGCAAATGAGTATTTTGACCACATCATCCTCTTTATGCATGTTGTCTTACTCCAAGCTGTATAGGCTCGAAAGCCTACTACCAATTAAGCATATTAGGTGATGTGCATCTCTGTAATGAGAAGGGGTGTGGTCTAATGACATCAACACCGTATATCAGGTGTGCATAATTATTAGGCAACTTCCTTTCCTTTGGCAAAATGGGTCAAAAGAAGGACTTGAAAGGCTCAGAAAAGTCAAAAATAGTGAGATATCTTGCAGAGGGATGCAGCACTCTTAAAATTGCAAAGCTTCTGAAGCGTGATCATCGAACAATCAAGCGTTTCATTCAAAATAGTCAACAGGGTCGCAAGAAGCGTGTGGAAAAACCAAGGCGCAAAATAACTGCCCATGAACTGAGAAAAGTCAAGCCTGCAGCTGCCAAGATGCCACTTGCCACCAGTTTGGCCATATTTCAGAGCTGCAACATCACTGGAGTGCCCAAAAGCACAAGGTGTGCAATACTCAGAGACATGGCCAAGGTAAGAAAGGCTGAAAGACGACCACCACTGAACAAGACACACAAGCTGAAACGTCAAGACTGAGCCAAGAAATATCTCAAGACTGATTTTTCTAAGGTTTTATGGACTGATGAAATGAGAGTGAGTCTTGATGGATGGGCCCATGGCTGGATTGGTAAAGGGCAGAGAGCTCCAGTCCGACTCAGACGCCAGCAAGGTGGAGGTGGAGTACTGGTTTGGGCTGGTATCATCAAAGATGAGCTTGTGGGGCCTTTTCGGGTTGAGGATGGAGTCAAGCTCAACTCCCAGTCCTACTGCCAGTTTCTGGAAGACACATTCTTCAAGCAGTGGTACAGGAAGAAGTCTGCATCCTTCAAGAAAAACATGATTTTCATGCAGGACAATGCTCCATCACACGCGTCCAAGTACTCCACAGCGTGGCTGGCAAGAAAGGGTATAAAAGAAGAAAATCTAATGACATGGCCTCCTTGTTCACCTGATCTGAATCCCATTGAGAACCTGCGCTCCATCATCAAATGTGAGATTTACAAGGAGGGAAAACAGTACACCTCTCTGAACAGTGTCTGGGAGGCTGTGGTTGCTGCTGCACGCAATGTTGATGGTGAACAGATCAAAACACTGACAGAATCCATGGATGGCAGGCTTTTGAGTGTCCTTGCAAAGAAAGGTGGCTATATTGGTCACTGATTTGTTTTTGTTTTGTTTTTGAATGTCAGAAATGTATATTTGTGAATGTTGAGATGTTATATTGGTTTCACTGGTAAAAATAAATAATTGAAATGGGTATATATTTGTTTTTTGTTAAGTTGCCTAATAATTATGCACAGTAATAGTCACCTGCACACACAGATATCCCCCTAAAATAGCTATAACTAAAAACAAACTAAAAACTACTTCCAAAACTATTCAGCTTTGATATTAATGAGTTTTTTGGGTTCATTGAGAACATGGTTGTTGTTCAATAATAAAATTAATCCTCAAAAATACAACTTGCCTAATAATTCTGCACTCCCTGTATATATATATATATATATATATATATATATATATATATATATATATATATATATATATATATATATATATATATATATATATATATATATATATATAAATGCTCTCTTGTTAGCCGAAAGGTTAAAAATAGAATAATCTATCTTGCTGTGAAAGAGAGGCTGGTGGCATTACGGAAAGAGTTGGAAGGGGGTCCGCGGCCCCTGGTTGCCCTTCATCGTCTTAAATCCTAGTTTGTTGGGTTTTCCTGTAAACTTTAGGTCAGAACAACATCACACTGATAATTCAATAATGTAGACATTTATTTTATTTTTTTTACCAAAAATAGCAATACTCCTGTATAAAATAAAAACCACAGTGACAAGACAGAACTCAAAGAAAAGGAACTGATAGAACGGGCAAGAGTTTTTTGTATTCTGTCTAAATCTATGTTGCTGAATATGTCTACAGTGTAGTAAAAGAACCACATCATAACATATTCCCCTTATTTATTATGGATGCTGCAGGTCTCCACGTGGATTGCTGTAAGTCTGCCAGACGCATGGCTGACCAAGCTCCTCTGAATAGCCGTCTATCCCAGTGGCATGTGTATCATCAAACTTCTCCATATCTCCTGACAAGAACGGATGGAGCTACAAGCAACCTAGTCAAATTAACCTAGACATTTTTTCTGCCTATGCCCACCCACCCCCTCTGCCTGACATTCTCACGGGAAATTCTATCCATTTTGCAAAGTGGCAGAAATCTTCAGAATCAAAGAGGATAAGCAGAGACAGCATGCGTTGGCTGGCTGAAAAGAGACACTGAGAAACTGGCCTGATTGATAGAGGATGTCCCATTGCTGTCAGGACATATCAGCTTGGTTGTCTGTTTCTCTTGGGATTCATAAAACATCAGACTGTAGACCAAAAGGCAGAGAATCCAAAATACAAGTGGACATTTATAATGAAGAATAACAGAAATATGAGATTTCTCTTGTACATTAGACACATCTTCTTAAATCTACAATGCAACGATTTGTGCTATGAAATAGTTGAATATAGATTTGCCCATTGTACCTGTTTACATAGTGCCTGCATCTAACCTTTTGGCTCATTCTGCAGTTCCCATATCTGCCTTCATATGATATGGAAGAACTGATCATTATTCCTTTATTATATGAAGGCCAGAGTGTCTTGCGGTGATGACATGGGTGGCATGAAAGGGAGGTGGGTAGCTTAGTGCTTTGTGAGAGGATGGAGGGAGGGGAGCGAAGGGAGGGTTCTCTAAGATACAGAAAAAAGGTTTTGATGAGGGAGGGAGGATTCCCTATGCTACAGAAAATGGTAATGATGGGGGGAAGGAGATTCTGTAGGAACTATCGCTTGGAAGGGGTGATGGGGGTTCCCTGCACTACAGAAAAACATATTTATTAGGAAATACATTTAAACATTTTTACTATAAACTAGGTTCAGTGAATTCTAGAAAGTTGGTGGAGAGCTGTTTGGGCGGTATCAGGGAGGTGGGTGGGTATGGGGAGGGAACCCTACTGAGAAAAAAAGCCCTAAACCTGCATACTGGAAGACTGTCTGCCAGTACCTAAGATGGTGGTGACCAGTGGGGGTGAGGGAGGGAAAAGAGCTGTTTGTGAGAGATCAGATAGGATTCAGGGGTGGGAGATGACAGGTACAAGCTACCTTATTAACCCTTTCACTACCAGTAATATTAAAAGTGTGGTGTGCAGCTGCAATTAAAGGCCTTCTAGTTACCAAAAAGCAATGGCAAAGCCAGACATGTCCGCTATTTCTAAACAAAAGGGATCCCAGTAAAGCTTTTGTGTTGACTGCACAAGCGATATGTAAATAATTTAAGTGAGAACCCAAAGTTTGTGAAAAAGTTAAAAAACATTTTTTTAACATGATCGAATATGGCGTCGAAAAGGTGGCATGAAATATACAAAAATGGGCCTAGATCAATACCTTGGGATATCTGCTAAACTGATATATAGTTTTAATAGGTAAATTAAAAAAAGGCTTTATTTCTGTTTAAACTGAGTGATAGCAACAAAAAAAATGCTAAAGATTCTCTGGTACTTTGGGCAAGTTTTTCCTCTAAAATTCCTGATCCTGAAGGGGTTAAATGATATAGCAAAGAATGCAACTAGTAAAGCATATTTACAGGAAGTCTGTGAAATTAAAAAGCTCACATTTAAATGATCGAATCCTAGCAAAGGTGATATAAAACTAAAGGCAAAACAACTAGTTAGAGACAAACAAATATCACAGGGGCTATAAGGTTTTACAGCAGGCAAGAGTAGAATGAATAAATACAATCAAAGTGTGTCTTTCTGGGCACAAACTTCTGTTGTGTAATGAATTTAAATACATAAATTCCAATGGTCCAGATGTACCTCCATGTTCCTTTAAATCTTAGATATAATGAATTCTTACATCATTGTAAAAGTAATTATAAATGAAATATCGTGCTTAATGGTTATCTAATACAAGGGATTCACTTTTCTTTATTACATAGCTCCATCTAGTGGTAGATTAATAAAATTTCTCTTTTCATATATTAAAGGAACTAAAAAAGATTTTTTTTTATAAAAGCATAAATATAATTAGACACAAAAATAAATGTTTTAAAGCTTTTAACCGGCATTTGTGCAAGAGTTTCAAGGTTTCGTAAATTTCAGAGAAGATCAAAAGAAGACATCTTGTGGAATTAACATTCATGTTTTTTTTGGCTGTTTCAAATCAGAAGATATTCTGTAGAGAAATTAGAAATTTACTATGACATAGTTCTATAACAGTGTGAGGAAAACTGTAGTATACAGCTCACTGGGCCCCTGGACAAAGGCTGCAACAGGGCCGGTATTTTGACTGTAGTCTTTCTTACTGTTAAATATCAGCAGAAGCTGAGCCGGCAGTCAAATAGGATCAAGAGGAGTTGCTTCTCTGCGATTGTGAGCTCTACTACCTTGGTTATTATGCCCTAAGGGTGATTGCGGGAAACCAGAAGTGGACACGTTGCCCAATGTGCCTAGAAGAATATGGTTGAACCTCACTGACGATGCCCACTCTAGGCTAAAACATACATCTGGGGTTTGCCATGTCTCTTGTTTAGAGAGGGGTTGCCTGGTATTTCAGGGCTGGACTGTACTGTTTAGTCAGGACCAGACTGATGTACTACAGGAAAGTTCTCTATGAAAGGCATATGCTGGGCAAAACACAGAGGAGCCATGTGATGCAGGTGAAACCCGGGCCCACAATCCCTCATTCTGAGCTCTGTCCCTCTGAGACAGCCGTATGTCCCTCTTTACAGAATTTCCCTTAGCCTTACCTTCAGACCACCCAGAAACAATCCCGCCCACTAAACACCCATGATCCCCTCCCAACACAGCTCCACACACAAAATGGTGACGGACTCTTATCAACCTCCTGTGTCTCTCATCCTCAGCCACAAATGTTGGGAGTTATGCTACTATAAACTCTGCACTACATTTTTACAGTCGCTCTGCAGGGGAGGGGCAAAGAACCACAACCAACAGAATTAAATTACATAAGGTGGCCAGAGGGCCTGTATTTTCTGAGACAGTTTAGGATATAGAGTGGAGAAAAAAAGAGATATGCCGGCTACTCGCAACAGTAGGAAACAGAGTCTTTATTATCCATAAAACAAAAGAGCGGTATCAAATACACATATGGAGGGGCTGTTTTTGATACCGCTCTTTTGTTTTATGGATAATAAAGACTCTGTTTCCTACTGTTGCGAGTAGCCGGCATATCTCTTTTTTTCTCCATTGTATGTATGCGGCTGTCCTCCGCTATTTTGTTATTGCTGGCTCCACTCCTCCCCTCACCTTGGCGTGCTTCTGGATCATCCGCACGCAAGAATACTGCAGCGGCACTTCCGCTTTTTTTAAGGATATAGAGTCTCTGTTCCTAATTTCCAAGGGACAATTCAAGACACCCGATTTTCACTTTGGTGTCCAAAATTTGTCCCCCATAGCTGGCTGCACAACTGTACAGCTGGTCGCTCTGGGTATGTAGACATAGATACAAGGTTTGTTTTTTTTAATGAGAAATTTGCCAGTGGGTTTGACTCAGGAGGTGAAGGAGCTCACTGTTACAGAGTGCAGTTAGGAGGTAGAGAGCTTTAGTGGAGCTCTGCATGGCATTAGAAGCATCCTGGACCCGGACTCTCAGATGTATATGCCACATTGTCTAATTATTTTATAACAGTGACCCCACTCTCGCCCCCTGTGTCCTCTCTCTCCCTGTGTCCTCTCTCCCCCCTCTGCATCTTCTCCCCCTTCTGTGTCCTCTCTTCTGTCCCTGTGTCCTCTTTCTCCCTATCTGTGTCCTTTCTCCCCCGTGTGCTCTTTTTCCTTCTCTGTCTCATCTATACTCCTTTTTGCCTCTCCCTCCTTCTGTGTGCTCTCCCTCCCTCTAAGTCCTCTTCCTCCTTCCCGTTTGTGTCCTCTCTCTCTCCCTCTGTGTCCTCTCTCTTTCCCTCTGTCTCACTTTCCCTCCCTCCCATCCCTTCCTCTTCTTATCTCTCTCCCCCTCTCTTCCTCCATCTCTCTCTCCCTCTTTCTCTATGTCTCTTTCCCCTTTCCCACCCTCCCCCCTCTCTCCCCTCTCTCTGTTTCCCCTCCCTTTGTCTCCCTCTCTCTCTTTCTCCCTCTGTGACCTCTTTATCCTTATTTTGTGTCCTCTCCTCCCTCTCTTCCCCCCTCTCTCTCCCCTTCATCTCTTTCCCTCCCCTCCCTCCTTCTCCTGCTCTCTCTCCCTCTCTCTCTCCCTCTCTCTCTCTCTCTCTCTCTCTCTCTCTCTCTATCCCTTTCTCTATCTCTCCCTTTGTGTCCTCTCTCTCTATCTCCATCTCTCTTCCTCTATCTGCATTGACATTTTTATTTATTCTCCCTAGAAAGGCTAAAAAGCAAATGTTGTCACCTGGAAATTCTACAAATCAAATAGCTGGTTTAGGCAATTTAGCTTTTTTTATTTCTAGTGGGCATCGGACAAAACACAATTGTTTCCACAAAAGCAATAGGTGTTTTATGTCCCTTTAATTAATCATGTTATTGGGGGTTTAAGTTTTTCTCAAAAGTTCTTTTTAATGTATCTTTCAAATTTAGTACAAAAAATAAAACATATTTTTCATTATTGTTTTCCTGAATAATATACAAATTGAAATTGCCATACAACGTCAACAGGTAAATAACCATGAATTGTATTTTTTAGATTATGTTGGATTGGAGAAGGGAGAGAGGATATGCTGCTTTGCTAGGGGTACAGGAAAGAAATTAGTAGAGATGTGCATTCAGCTTCAGATGAAAAGACATTTTTCTGAATTTATGGCAATTCAGCGAGTTCTCCCATGCACGAACAGCCGAATACATTATTGGACAAAACTAGTAAAGAAAAAACTACTGCTTGATCAAATCACTTTATTCAGTAATTTGGTTCTGTACACACAGAAAGAGAACCTATCTGCCAGGAACGAACAACAGCTCAGTGGCTTGTTCTATGTCCCGGTTACCACCTGGGAGTAGCTTCTTTTGGACCAATTGTGCTTTTCGCAGAGGAGAACTTTACTGAAGAATATCAGTCTGATTCCGCCTAACAAAGTCAGTCTAGCCCTGAAATACCAGGCAATTCTCCTCTGAACAAGGGAAATCGCAACCTCAGATAATTGTTTCGGCATCCTTAGGGCCTCGTCGTCAGTGATATGCAGCCATATCCCTCTAAGCATGTTGGCCAATGAGTCCACTTCTGGTTTCCTCATCACCAGGATGGAGACTTTCCCCAGAGTCATAATAAATATACTGTAAATACAGAAAGAGAATCAGTCTGCCAGGAACAAACAACATCTCAGTGGCTTGTTCTATGGCCCAGTTACCACCGGGAGTAGCTTCTTTTAGCCCAATTATGCATTTCACAGAGGAGAACTTTCCTGAAGTATATCAGTCTGATCCCGCCTAACAAGGTCAATCCAGCACCAAAATACCACTGACGATGCCCAAAGAAGGCGAAACTATTGTCTGGGGCTACCGTTTCCCTTATTCAGAAGAGAATTGCCCAGTATTTCGGGGCTGGGCTGAACTTGTTAAACTGTAATGAGCATTCGTGATCGTGGGTTCAATAATGAACTTGTGAACGAGTTTACACTTAGCGTGCATGAAGGCATGTCCTCCAATAAAAAAATGTTCACAAAGGTATAATCTTGTTTAAAGTGAAAGTCAATCCTAGCTCCCATGGGCGCCAAGCAGGATTTACCGCACGGCTATTGGCTAAGAGCTGAAAACGTCACTTCTTAGCAAACAAATTTTTTAGCCGTGGGCTGCTGTAGCAGCTAAGAACGGTGATCGATTGAAACAAATAAAGGAACTTTCTACTTCATGAATGAAAGTCCCCTTTATTTGTTTCAATAGTCAATCCTAGCGTTTGTACAACGCTAGGATTGACTTTCACTTTAAGGATCTTTTAGGAAGATACAATGCTGCAAGGCAGCAGATTCATGATTTACAATGTGATTGTGACATTAATTCAAATATTAAAAATGAAAAATATAAATACGCTATTTGCAGAGGTTGGTGCCCTGATGTGACTATATAAGTATCCTATCATACCAAGATATGTTTGCCATTCATATGGTTACTAAGTGTTGTAGATGTATTCTGATGACAATAGGTTAATGTCACACACACAAGTGTGAAAAATCCTATTTGGGAGCTTTTCAGTTGAAAACTTGTTCACGGCTGGGTTTTTACATATAACAAAATTTAGCATTGTGAGTAGTAGAAAAACTTGGCTACCAATTTGGTGCTAGATTACAAGTGGCATGATAAAGTTAGTGCGGACGCAATATTGTGTGCATAGTACAAGTTAAAAGTAAAGTTGTGCCGCTGAGTACAATCTAGATAACTGAACCTTCAGTGCAGTTTAACTACACAATTACTTGTGGGGGATATATGTGAGGACTGAGCGCTACACAGCGCCAAATTAATGCATACATATATACAGTCTTAAAACTGGTTAACAAGGATGACCATACCTTGTCTTATGGCAGGAGTGAGCTAAAAAGGCCCACAAACAAGTGCCACAATAGCAATATACTTCCCTTTGAGAGCAGGCACCTGAATCAATGTGGGCACATATGCAGTCACTATCAGATTCAATACAAAAACTTGAACAAGTTGGTTGCCAAGTTAACTTAAACCAGGTAAACATCCGTCCAGCTTACCTTGAGTTATTCCAGATCAGCCCATTCACTCAAGCTGTTATCCCTGTACCTGTAATTGGTGTCCTGGAGTCCTTAATCTGTTCACTGCAGTCTGCTATGTTGTTCATAGAACGCTTCTCGCATCCACTAAATTACTTCCTAATGTGACTCACCTAAGTGACGTCACTCTTGACCTGCCAAATCCTTGATCGCTTATCCCTGCTTTCATTGCCTAGTTTAGCGAGTTTGCATATTTGACAGGATGTTAATTTGTCTATATATAGTTCATAGCCCTGGGATTTTTGGCCCCTATTTAGTTAATCGGAATAGATCCTGTTTAACTAGGTTTCAGTTTTTAGGGTTTTGACCTTAGCAGCTGGCAGGGCTGGTTTGGATGTATCTCGTATTGTGCCACACTCATTTAGAGTAGGGGCAGCCACTAGTGCAGCTGAACTATGATGGATAGTGGATAGGATTCGTGCCTTGAGGTATTGGAGATCGCAAAGGTACAAAACTTACAATAAGCCTTTGAGCAGCACAGAGTAGGTAGTGGGTTTCTTTCTCTTTATTAGGTTGTTTCTGCTGGTTCTTGTGTTGTTAAGTTCAGAATGTAACTGTTGTTCTGCTGTTTTAATGGTAGTGCTAAGGGTACTCAGAAAGTTTGGATCGTTGACCATTCTTTAGTTCACTGGGCCTCCATGACAGCGCTTGCAATCCCGTATGGCAACCAGCTTGGTTTTCACCCTTGTTGCGTGGGAATTCATTGGTTGGGTCGAATAGGCTTATGCTGGCTCGAGCTTCCCACTGTCCTCCAAAAAGCTTGCCATAGATGGGGTAGGCCTGACATCATTGGACTTCATGTGGGAGGAAATAATTTGGGATCCTTACCAACTTTAGACTTAATGAAGATGTTGTTGGCTGACATTAGGTAGTTGCATGTGTGGTTGCCTGGTATGAAAGTGGGATGATTCCTAGATTACAGTGGAGGTACACAGTGTGTCATAAGGCAGCCTTTGGGGTACCAGAAGAAAGTGAACTGGAAGCTAGGTAATGCCGTTAGGTGGGTTTGTGGTGTGGCATTCCAACATCTTGGCCGGTAAAAAATGACTATTCAGACCTGATGGGGGTTCATCTAAAAAACATGGGATTAGATTTGTTCCTAGCCAATTTTAAGCAGGCTTTGTGTTTGGTGTTATAGTTACTGGTTGGTGTTAAGCGTCCACCTGTATTTGTGTGGCTTCTTGTGGCAGTCTTGGCTCAGACTGCAGGCAGAGAGAAGGGAGGACTGAAGGCCATTGCGGGGGGAGCAATATCCCTAGGCATGTGCCTGAGGAAGCTCCTCCTGTGGGGTCAAACAGCTCGAGTAATGTCTTCTGCCTGGTAGGGCGTTGTAAGATAAATTGTATCTTTTAGAATTGTAGTGTGTTGCTAGTTGCAAACGCCAAGAGATACAAATTATAACCTGGCAATATGCTTCAAGCGTTTTGCTAAGAGTGAACTCACAGGAAATGCTGCTAGACAAATATGATTCTATTCAGACAAACAAGTGTGCAAGTCTGATAAATTCACAGAGGCAAATATGGATAGCTAGATCAAAAATAGAGTTCATTAGCATAAGATTAATTGTTAATATACAGACTGAGTAAGTATGGTTGATAATATGAACTAGAAACAACTTGAGAGAATCTGATTAGCAGAGTTATACTTGCGGTAGCCTGTGCTTGGCTTTCTCTTGCAGCATGGAACGCTGTAATGGCGGAGTGAGACCGGAGTTCTTCCTGAGAGCTGAGTGGCTAGTTGCAGTACTGGTCAGGCTGAGAGATTGTTCTGTAGCTTCCGGAAGGAAGGTGAGTTGTAGTCCTAGCGAAGCAGGTGAATGAATCAGCTGCAGCTGGAGATGTGAGAAAATCCTCTGTAATACTGTGGTGAAGCGGCACTTTAGGAGAGAGACTGACAGGCAATCTATGAAATGGATTCAGATGGCTGTGCAGATTAAGTGTCTTTAGTAGAAAGCAGCAATTAGTTAGAAAGTTCCTTTTTGAGGGTTAAATTCAAATAAGCAAAAGTTCAATATCACTCAGTTTGAGATGATAGCAGGAGTGACTTGATTTCTGTGAAGTATTCCAATCAGAACAAACAAAATAATCAAGCAAAGTAGATCTCAGGAAGTGAGGTTTTATAGGCAGGTGAAAAGGTGGAAG
Source organism: Bombina bombina (assembly GCF_027579735.1). Taxonomy (NCBI): domain Eukaryota; kingdom Metazoa; phylum Chordata; class Amphibia; order Anura; family Bombinatoridae; genus Bombina; species Bombina bombina. The sequence continues at coordinate 1,403,276,011 of NC_069499.1, read as the reverse complement.
TGGAATGTCTTAAAGGGACATTACAGGCGTTGTACCCGGGTTCCACTCTGTGACAGTTTGCCTGGACCTGCTACCTGCTACCTGCTTTGTATGGGTTAGGTTAGGACTCGATTGCCGCCTCTATATATATTTTGTTCTTAATAATATGCAAATAAATAACCTACACCGTCTAACCTAAAATTTTGTGTTTGTGTCATAATTTGGTTATGTTAGTTTTATGAGTTTGGTAAGTCACTCTCACGACATTAGGTCATTTAACCCCTTATGAAAATATTTAGCAAAAATGCTTCTATTTGAAACTGAAATGCACCCTCGCACATCATATTTTTTACCTTTCTATCCCTTTAAAGATGCTAAATTGGGTAATAAAAAAGTATAACTTTTTTCTTTCTTACATAAAGTGCTATCATCAACAGCTGCCACCTTTAATAAAACCAAACAGCAAATATTGTAGTCATACAACTTTATCCTGCAATAGGGCCTGATTATCAAAAACTTGCTGGCATGGAGGAACGTCATGCAACAACTGTTTTTTAGTAGGCATGTGCATTGGGAGGTTTCAGATGCCTCAGAATGCAGAAGAAGGCGACGGCTCGCAGTGTTTGTCTCTTAATGAATTTCTTCTTCTAAAAGTGCAACACACTAAGATCTGGATTTGCACAGATCTTAGTGTATGGTTCTTTCACAAGCAGAAATCTGGCTTCGAAAATAGATGAGCACTGCAAACAGCCACCTTCTTCCACATTCTGAGCCATCTGAAACCGCCCAATGCACAAGCCTATTTTTTAGCATTATATTTTAATATAGGAGTCTTTTCTTTACACCCAGACTCTATGTTGTGAGATAAACAGATCTCAAACTGTAAACTGTCTTTCTAAAACCTCACAGTAATGACAAACATTCTTAGATAATCTCACCAGACCAGAGAGCTTTAGAGAATAGAAATATGTATATTTGAGGCTTGGGTAGATTTACCTTATGTCGAGCGGACATGATTCGCTATAGGTGTCGGGATTTATCATTGCACAAGCTGGCTGGCAGCCAATCGGCCACTAACAGGGGCTGTCAATCATCCCAATCGTATCTTAACTAGTTAAGGAGTAGCAGTCTTATGACCGCTGCTTCCGAACCAGTATCCTCTGCCTGATAAATGGAGCACCTCAGATAATATTAATTACAAGATTCCAAAAATGAAAATGTTGCTGTATTTCTTAAAGGGGCGTTCCCTGCATTTCTGGATGTGATAGAGAGACAAGCTCAGTACCATACAGCACTACATGACATGAGAGTTTTTGTTTAATTTACAGTTTGTGCTTTGTATTTTAAATTACTGTACACATAGGTTTTTTTCCTCTACATTGTATTACATTTAAGATTTCTACTTTAGATTGTAATGCATTTAGATTATGCATACATCATTATATTTAGGATTGTGAATTTACAAACTCAGATTGTGGTTTGAATGTTTCTGAAAAAATTTTTTTTGTAAAATATATACACTCAAGCCTCACTAAATATTCTAGTGCAGTTACAGCTTTTTCTCAAGTGCAAACTGTAGCTTTCAACTTTTAATACCAGCACTATTTAGCACAGTCATGATCTCCATTGAAAGTATAGGTTTGGGCTAGAGCAATGTCTGCAGCACTAACCAATCTCTGGTAAATGGACTTGTAATATCAAGTTGCGCGCTAATGTTAGCACGGCCCAGCGTTACTGTTATTGTGACCCGTGCTATCATTAGCGTGCCACTTGTAATCAGGGCCTGTATTTTACAATTTGATACAGTTTGGTACAACAAAATTCTTCATAGAAATCATCTTCATTCACGCAGTCTAGCTTAAAACATTTAACAACTTTATGCAAATCCCTGAATTCTATTTCTCATTTAAGGCACAGTGTTGTTCCTTTCTTGTGTCTAGAGCTAGCTTAAAACATTTAACAACTTTATGCAAATCCCTGAATTCTATTTCTAATTTGAGACACAGTGTTGTTCCTTCCTTGTGTCCGGATCTCAAATAAGCGATTACTGCATAATCTTGATGTAGTCAGAGATTTGAAGTTCTATCTTCAAAATACTAGTATTCAGATAAACTTCTATTTTTTTTTTTGTTCTCTACTCTGGTACTCGTAAGGGGCAGAAGGCTACTAAGGTAGCGTTGGCTTTTTGGCACAAACAAGTGATTCACAAGGCTTGCTTGGTGGCGGGAAGGTCATCTCCTAAGTGTATTAAAGCTCATTCTACAAGAGCAGTTGCAAATCCGTGGGCTTTTTTTCAAAATTGAATAACTTTGATGTGTTTGCTTAATTGGCTTTTGGCAGGAAAGTCTTTCAGGTCTCAGTGTCGGCTAAATAGGAACTGCCAGAAAAAATGTCCTTACCTTTCCATAAGATAGACCATCAGCTTGGGTATTAATCCCATATGCTATGGAGCCCTATGGACCCTCATTATTTTACAAAAAAAACCAACATAATTTATGCTTACTTGATAAATTATTTTCTTTTGGAATAATGATGGTCTATTTCAATTTTTAGGATGCGGTTCCAATAACACCTCTAAAGACTCTTCTTTGTCTTACCTACCTATATGTTTCCTATTCTCTATTCTCTGCTCATCTATATCTATAGCTGATTAGAGGAAGGCGGTGGGAGGGATTTTAAGAAACTTGTATGGGTTCTTGACCTCCTCCTAGTGGCGGGAAATATATCCCAATATATCCTATGAACGAGCCTGCAGCTGATTGTTAAGAAGCAGCGGTCGTTTGTCAGGGTTTTTTCCCTGTATTGTTTGCCATGTGCTGCTGGCAGCCATTTTATTTACCTCTCTTCCTGACTATGGTGCATTGTGGGGGATGCTGCTCATTTCCTGCACTTCCTTTTATGGCCAGACTGGTGTGCATCATCCATGTGAGACAGGATGCAGTCTCAGAATTGTGATGTCATCACTTATTATTTAAAGGGCCTCTGTTCAGTATGCTTTGCCTTTGCGTTGTCTCAGACCTGTTTGTGAGAGTTCCTGTGTATTAACTGGCTGCCTGATGTCCTTCCTGGTTCCTGATCCCTGGCTTGTTCCTGACTCTGCTGTTTTCCTTGTTGCTGATTCCGGCTCGTCTGACTATTCGCTTTGGCTCCTGACTCGGCTCGTCTGACTACCTGCTCTGGTTTTGACTCCTGGCTTGTTATTTGACTTGTGGACTTTTTATTATTTTTTGCTATTAATAAAGGTGTGACTATTTTTGCACTTCTCATCTCAGTATGATTCCTGGCACCCTGACATTACGCAAAGGCCATGAATCCTGATGGTGCTAATAATCCACCTTTACCTGCCATCATTTCCAGGATGGATGTACAGGATCACCACTTGGATCAATTTGCACTAGCCCTGCAAACCCTGCTGACTCGCACTGCACATATGGACCAAATAGTCCCACAAGTTATGGCTGCTCCTGTTTCCGCTGCTGCACCTATGCCTACCAGGAGCATGTCCGGTTCTGCACCTCTACCTCAGCGATATGGAGGCGATCCTATTCAGTGCAGAGGGTTTTTGAACCAGGTGGGCATTTACTTTGAGATGTTACCTCAGGCGATTCCCTCTGACAGAGCTAAGGTGGGATTTCTCATCTTATTACTCTCTGACACAGCTCTTGCCTGGGCTAATCCCTTGTGGGAGACAAATAAACCTGTGATTTCAAATTACCCTGAATTTGTGGCCTCCTTTCGAAGGGTATTTGATGTTCCAGCTCGCTCCTCCTCTGCTGCTAAACGACTCATGTCCATTCAGCAAGGTACAAGATCTGTTACTCAGTATGCTATTGAGTTCCAAATGCTTGCCGCAGAGGTAGGTTGGAACAAAGAAGCCCTTGTTGCTGCCTTCTTTCATAGGCTCTCTGATGCGATTAAAGACAAAGTTGCTGCCAGAGATTTACCAGAGGATCTCGAGGCATTGGTGTCTTTTTTTATCCTAATTGACATCAGACTCAGAGAGAGGCCCTCTTTCAAGGAGCGCTTGCGGAAGCCTACTGTTCCGTTGTCTCCTACGTGTTCATTCCCACCCATGCCTCCCTTTCCTCCCATGCCTCCTGGTCCCGAGTCACCAGGTACTGCTGAGCCGATGCAGTTGGGATTCATGTGTCTCTCCACAGCGGAGAGGGCCTTTAGGAGGAGGGAGGGGCTCTGCCTCTATTGTGGGTTACAGGGCCACCTTTTGAAGTCTTGTCCTACACGGCCGGGAAACGCTCACACCTAAGGTCCTGTTGGGGGCAGACCTTGGGTGGTTTATCCTCACCCCTGGAACCACTTAAGGAAAAACCTTTGGTCATGGTTGTCCTTTCCTGGGTGGACTCCTCCATAGTCACTCAGGCTCTTGTTGACTCCCGTACTGTGGGCTATTTCATTGACAGTGCTTTTGTATCAAAACACTCCATTCCTGTTTTGCCTCGGTCCATTACGCTTGCTATTGAGGCCATTGATGGCAGGCCCCTTCAGCCCGCACTGGTTACTCACGAAACTGCTCCGTTGTCCATGGCTGTTGGAGCTCTCCATTTTGAAACCCTCCAGTTCCAGGTGATAAACTCTCCGCATTTTCCGGTTGTTTTGGGTTATCCCTGGCTCTAAAAGCATAATCCCAGTCTCGACTGGCGCAGGTCCGAAATTTTGTTGTGGTCCCCGCAATGTCCACTTGTCTTCGGAAACCAGTTAAAGTCTTGTGCACTGCTTCGGTATCTCAATTGCCAGAGGAGTACCGAGAGTTCCTAGACATTTTTTACAAGGTGCGTGCCGGTACGTTGCCTCCTCACCGGTCTTACGATTGTGCCATAGACCTGCAACCCAGAGCCATTCCTCCTCGGGGCCGGGTGTACCCTCTGTCTGTTGCAGAAAATTGTGCTATGGAGGAGTATGTTGTCGATGCTCTGTCGTGGGGGATCATCCGCAAATCCTGCTCTCTTGCAGGGGCTGGCTTCTTCTTTGTGAAGAAAAAGGGTGGCGAGTTAAGACCATGCATCGATTATAGGGGTCTTAATCGTCTTATCATTAAGAATGCTTACCCTATTCCGCTCATTACGGAACTCTTTGACTGCATCAAGGGAGCTATGGTCTTTACTAAACTTGATTTGAGAGGAGCTTACAATCTCGTTAGGATTAAGGAGGGCCACAAATGGAAAACAGCATTTAACACCAGGAGCGGGCATTATGAGTATCTTGTAATGCCCTTTGGCCTATGTAATGCTCCTGCTGTTTTTCAGGAATTTATTAATGATGTCCTACAAGATATGTTGCAACAGTGTGTTGTGGTGTACTTAGACGACATCCTCATACACTCACCCACACTTGAGGCTCATCGTTCTGATGTTACATGGGTTCTTCAGAGACTACGTGAGAACGGCCTGTTTTGTAAACTCATGAAATGTGAGTTCCATCAGACTCAAGTAACCTTACTAGGTTATGTTATCTCCGTTGCAGGGTTCTCCATGGATCCTGACAAGTTATCTGCAGTTCTGCAGTGGCCTCGCACAGTTGGTCTTCAGTCTATTCAACGTTTTTTGGGGTTCGCCAATTACTATAGAAAGTTTATTAAAAACTTTTCTTCCTTGGTGAAACCTATCACAGACATGACCCGTAAAGAGAATGATCCACTCCATTGGTCACCTACTGCCATTAAGGCCTTTGATAGTCTTAGTTCTGTCTCATCCTAACCCTGTCCTGCCTTTTGTTCTTGAGGTCGATGCGTCTGAGACTGGAGTAGGTATCCTCTTGTCTCAACGTCTTACGCCTGACGGTTCCTTGCATCCGTGTGGTTTCTTCTCTAAGAAATTGTCTCCAGCAGAGTGCAATTATGAAATTGGCGACAGGGAATTACTGGCCATTATTTTGGCACTCAAGGAATGGAGGCATCTTCTCGAGGGTACTAGCGTGCCAGTGCTCATTCTTACTGACCACAAGAATTTAACTTATCTATCTGAAGCAAAACGTTTGTCGCCCCGACAGGCCAGATGGGCGCTATTTTTTTCTCGGTTTAATTATGTGGTCTCCTACCTGCCTGGTAGTAAGAATGTTAGGGCTGATGGCCTCTCTCGACAATTTTTGCTTCTGTCCAAGGAGGAGTCTGTACCTACTCCTGTTATACCTCCTGACCATATTTTGGCTACCATATGTACTAATTTGACTTCTTTCTTGGGGGAGGAGATCTTGGCTGCACAAACCAATGAGAAACCTAGTGGTAAATGTTTTGTTCCTGAGAATCTTCAAACTAAACTTTTGCGCACTTACCACTATCCTAAAGCCGCAGGTCACCCAGGCAAGAACCAAATGATTTGGTCTGTCACTTGACAATTCTGGTGGCCAGGTCTTCGTTCTGATGTTGCTGCGTATGTTGCCTCCTGCTCAGTTTGTGCACAGAATAAGACTCCTTGACGTCTTCCTGTGGGTCTTCTTCAACCTATTGCTAATGGTGAGCGTCCTTGGACACATCTTTCCATGGACTTCATTGTCGACCTCCCTCTTTCCAATGGCAGTACTGTTATCCTTATGGTGGTTAACCGTTTTTCTAAAATGTCACATAGCATTCACTTGATGAAGCTGCCAACCGCTCAGGAGCTTGCTTCAATATTTGCCCGGGAGGTCTTCCGTTTACATGGGTTACCCAAAGAGATAGTGTCGGACCGGGGTAGCCAGTTTGTCTCCAGATTTTGGCATTCGTTTTGTGCTCAAATGGGGATCCAGCTTTGCTTCTCCTCGGCATATCACCCTCAATCCAATGGGGATGCGGAATGGTCTAATCAAGCTCTGGAACATTTCCTCCGTTGCTATGTCTCAGATCACCACAATAATTGGTCTGAACTGTTACCTTGGGCAGAGTTTGCTCGTAATAATGCTATTAATGCTTCTTCCAAGTTATCCCCGTTCATGGCGAATTATGGGTTTCATCCATCCTTGTTGCCCGATTCATTCATGTCTCAGGGTATTCCGGCTTTGGAGGAGCACCTCCGGCAACTCCGTTCCTCGTGGGTGCAGATTCAGGATTGCCTTCATCGCTCTATGCAGCGCCAAAAGTTCCAGGCTGATCATAGGCGTCTGCCCGCGCCTTCCTACCAGGTTGGTAAGAGAGTTTGGCTGTCCTCCCACAACTTGAACCTTCATGTGCCTTCCAATAAATTGGCTCCCGTTATGTTGGTCCTTTTCGAATACTCCGACGGGTTAATCCTGTGGCCTACACTCTTGACCTTCCTCCTGCTATGCGCATCTCCAATGTTTTTCATGTCTCCCTCTTGAAACCATTGGTTTGTAATCGGTTTACCACTGTGTTGCCTCATCCCTGTCCTATCTTTGTTGACAACCATGAGGAGTATGAAGTCAGCAGCATTATTGACTCTCATATGTCCAGGGGCCATGTACAGTATATTGTTCAATGGAGGGGCTACGGTCTGGAGGAGCGTTCTTGGGTTCCCTCCTCCGTGCCTTCCATGCCCGTTTCACCAATAAGCCTTTTGTCCTCCCGTGGGGGAGGGGTCATTGAGGGGAGGGTACTGTCAGGCTTTTTTCCCTGTTTTGTTTGCCATGTGCTGCTGGCAGCCATTTTACTCACCTCTCTTCCTGACTATGGTGCATTGTGGGGCATGCTGCTCATTTCCTGCACTTCCTTTTATGGCCAGACTGGTGTGCATCATCCATGTGAGACAGGATGCAGTCTCAGAATTGTGATGCCATCACTTATTATTTAACGGGCCTCTGTTCAGTATGCTTTGCCTTTGCGTTGTCTCAGACCTTTTTGTGAGAGTTTCTGTGTATTACCTGGCTGCCTGATGTCCTTCCTGGTTCCTGATCCCTGGCTTGTTCCTGACTCTGCTGTTTTCCTTGTTGCTGATTCCAGCATGTCTGACTATTCGCTTTGGCTCCCGACTCGGCTCGTCGGACTACCTGCTCTGGTTTTGACTCCTGGCTTGTTATTTGACTTGTGAACTTTTTATTATTTTTTGCTATTAATAAAGGTGTGATTATGTTTGCACTTCTCGTCTGATTACTGGCACCCTGACATCATTACACCAATGATTCTGAACCTGTAGGCAAGCTCTTATGTGGGGGTTTAAAATAACCAGGTACATATTTGCCCCGATGATTAACAGCTCCTACTTGCATGCTATTAGGCTAGCAGGAGCAGGGGACACCATTGCACAAGCAGACACTTGTGCAATATTAAATGTGGGTATTGTATTGCTGCCTGCCTTCTGTGGTCCCAGGTGGACAGATTCTTGAAAGCATACCTTGTCCATCCGGGCTTTGATAAGTGGTCTCTTTTTAACAATTTATGATTGTTCTCAAGCCCTGCATGTAGCTAAGTGATAAGTGATCTCTGTGCTGTTATATGAGAGTTCAAAATGTCCTCAGCATTTCTAAAAGTTGGTGTGATCTGTCTCTCCTCTCTTATCGTTTATCCCCTTATCAACCAGCGCCGTACCCTGTATGACACTGGTCATTAAGCCCTTAATGAACTGCATTGTACCCTGTTCTACACTGCAGTCCTGGGCCTAGATCTGCTGCAATCTCGGCAGTGCAGAAATAGAAATAGTGTTGCAGTGTTACTGATGCAGAGAGGGTCACTCTGTGGCCCTCTCTGCATCAGGCAGCAGTGGTGCCGATCATTGGAGGTGTGGGAGGGTAAGGAGGGAGGCAGGTGGGCGGCCAAGCACTGGAGGGGGGCGGAAGGTGAGTGGGCGGGACTGCTATGCTACAGAAAAAAACCTCTCAGAGTGGAAGGAAGGGGAAGGAGGGAGGGGAGAGGAGGGAGAAGGGGATCATACAGTGGAGGTGGGATTAGCAAGTGGGAAAGCTATCTTGGAGGGGGTAAATGAGGTGGGGAGCAGCTACACTACAGAAAAATTGTGGATTTTTTTGTAAATCTAATTTTTATTGAGGTTCCATTCAAACTTACAAACAATAGTTTGTCGGTTCTACCATGAACTTCAGAATAACATCAAGTCATTACATAAAATAACACATCAGAGGGGCGTGTCCGGACCATGAACGAAAATGGCTGCTATGCTGTGAGCTCTACTTTTTGGATATTTATTTAGCTGAGATATCGAAGCATCAACAAGCCATCCATTATCGAAATATGCATTAATCTACACCCTGTTCCAAATTATTATGCCAATGATATCTTTCTCATTTACCTAAATAATTGATGTAAACAACAGTCAGCATAATTCTCATGTTATCAACTATTAAGAGTACAATTCAAATTTTATTGAACAAACCTCCTAATGATAACAGTACTTTTTTTCAAAATAAAAAAATTACAATGCACTGTTCAAAATTATTACGCACAGTAAGTTTCAAAACACTTTATAGATTGTAAAGAACTGAAAATTGTCATTTGTTGTGTTTGCAGCATATTTACTGAAATCAAAAGCTATTTCAAACAAACTTTGAACAACATTTTAACTTTTTAAACATTTTAAGGTCACGTTACATTTTATTTATTTAATTATTTGATAGCAGCTTCACAAGTCTTGATACAAGAAGAAAGGGCACCTCCTAGTGTAGCCAATACAGAACTGTGCAAATATACTCAGATGTCAATTTTATACTCACAAATTGTGAAGGCAGAGGGAGTGCCAAGGTAAACGATCTGGGAACTCAGCAGTGTCCCAGTTGACTGTGCACTAAATGGCAGGGCAGCTACTCCTGTAGAATTATGGTTGAAATCTGTAAAAATGGAAGATATACAGAGGGCGACTCCTAGTGCAGATCAATTAGCAAATGAATTCTCCCACTACCAACTCCCCTTAGAAGGATACTCACACAGTGGGAAGCACACTATAGTGCTAATGCAGCCTGCTGGGTATATTGCAGTGGCCCAGCACACATACACACTCAGGCAATGAACTGTTCCAAGGTTTTTTTTGATGTTCCAATCAAACAATAGGAGACTTCAGTAGATAAAAAGAACTTTATAAAAATCAATGAATAAACATATAAAATCAGTCAGTAAAACACGCTACGCATTAAAAGAGCTTCACAAGTCTTGCATCCATTGAACTTGTGAGTTTTTGGACAGTTTCTGCTTGAATTTGTTTGCAAGATGTCAGAATAGCCTCCCAGAGCTGCTGTTTGGATGTAAACTGCCTCCCACCTGCATAGATCTTTTGCTTGAGGATGCTCCAAAGGTTCTCAATAGGATTGAGGTCAGGGGAGGATGGAGGCCACACCATGACTTTCTCTCCTTTTACCCCCATAGCAGCCATTGATGCAGAGGTATTCTTTGAAGCACGAGATGGTGCATTGTCATGCATGAAGATGATTTTATTACGGAAAGCATAGTTCTTCCTTCTGTACCAGGGAAGAAAGTGGTTAGTCAGGAACTCCACATACTTTGCAGAGGTCATCTTTACACTTTCGGGGACCCTAAAGGGGCCGACCAGCTCTCTTCCCATGATTCCAGCCCAAAACATGACTCCACCACCGCCTTGCTGACGTCGCAGCCTTGTTGGAACAGGGTGGCCGTCCACCAACCATTCACTACTCCATCCATCTGGACCATCCAGGGTTGCACGGCACTCATCAGTGAACAGGACTGTTTGAAAATTAGTCTTCATGTATTTTTCTGCCCAATGCAGACGTTTCTGCTTGTGAGCATTGGTTAGTGGTGGCCGAATGGAAGATTTATGCACAGTTGCAAGACTCTGGAGGACTCTACACCTTTATGTCCGTGGGACTCCAGAGGCACCAGCAGCTTCAAATATCTGTTTGCTGCTATGTAATGGTATTTTAGCAGCTGCTCTCTTGATCCGATGCATGGATCTGGCAGAAATCTTCCTCAAAGTGCCTTTATCTGCATAAACTCGTCTGTACTCTGAATCAGCCACAAATTTCTTAATAGTGTGATGATCACGCTTAAGTTTTAGTGAAATATCTAATGTTTTCATACCTCGTCCAAGGCATTGAACTATTTCACTCTTTTTGGCGGCAGAGAGATCCTTTTTCTTCCCCATATTGCTTGAAAATGGTGCTCTGCTTAATAAAGTGGAACACCCTTCTATAGTAGTTTTTCCTTTAATTGGGCTCACCTGGCAATCTAATTATCACAGGTGTCCGAGATTGTTTTCAGTGATCAAAAGAGCCCTGAGACACAATGCCATCCATGAGTTAAACTGAAAAAAAATATTTAATCTTTGTTACACTGAAATAGAATTTGCATAATAATTTGGAACAGGGTGTAAAGGGGACACCCTAAGGATCACTATTTTGCTGATATTGTAAGCGACAGAGCTCCTTAACCCAGTCAAACTGGACTCTATATTACTCCTCCCGGAACAGACACCAAGTTCCCTCCCCCGGGACATTGAGTATATAGTTCATAGTAGCAGTTTTCATTTTGGCTCTACATCCTTAGAATGGGAGAACTCTACTTTAGAATAAAAATCGCCCTAGTAAGGCTTGAGGATCAAATCGATAACTACGGCAGTCTGTCCCAGCTGTGAAACTGACAACCACGCGGTCTGGTGCATCAAAGGTGCTGCTGACTAATGACAGGAAGTGAAAATGAAGAAACGCTGTAAATCTCTGCAGGAGGCTGGTAAGCAGGAGTAAGGAAATCCAAATCCTCTTGTAGAAGGAAACTTTAACAAAAGTTCTCCTATGTAGTAAGTTGAAAAAATAATATCCAGAGAGAAAACTTTTAGAAATAAGCTTCGAACAAAAATGAAGCAGGCTGACAGTCTGCTTCATTTTATTTCTCAAAGTTTTCTCTCTGGATATTATTTTTTCAACTTACTACATAGGAGAACTTTTGTTAAAGTTTCCTTCTACAAGAGGATTTGGATTTCCTTACTCCTGCTTACCAGCCTCCTGCAGAGATTTACAGCGTTTCTTCATTTTCACTTCCTGTCATTAGTCAGCAGCTCCCAGCAGCACTTCCAGAGTTTCACCTGTAACACTGCTGAGTCTTCACACTCCTTGCCTGCAGTTCCTGTTCAGTGTTCCTCTCACCTCACGCTGACTGCTGCTGCATCTTACCAGATTCCATCTCCTCTGACCGGTCAGTGACATTTTCTTTTGAGGTCTGACAGAGAGCGGACATACGGATCAGCTGGAGAACGTGTGTAAGCGACACTGACCAATAGGAGCTGAGTAGTCTAACAGACCCTTTCCAAGTGACCATAACGGCTGGAGGAAGAGACTACACAGAGGTTGAACGGCTAATCGAGCTGGTTGTCCTCTGGGTCTATACCACTCTGAGTAGCCAGGTAAAAATACACCGTTGTGCCTAAGGATCAACACGTTTTTTAATCAGACTGTGTGAAATTTAGCTGTTACCCTTATCTGAAGTTTGTAACAATTTTTTCAGATACTTGTTTGTTACCATCTGGCCAAATCTTTTTTTTAGTAGTGGCAATATATTTTATTCTCAACATATTTTTTTAGCTTTTTTATATCGGAGACGTCTGAAATGTCTTTTTATGTTCTTTATCAATTTGTCATCAATTTAGGTAGCAGATATTGAGCTCATATATTTGCATTACTGTTTAGGTTTAACAAATTATTGCTCTTTTATTATTTGGGTATTGTGTATCCTTATCTGCCTATATGGGTTTTACCCTTCACTAATGTTACCTCTTAGTTATACATCATATGCTATAACGATATTACCTCTATATTAATTAATGTCTTATTTATTTATCTAAATGACTAGTATTGATGGTTTAATTATAACTGTCTTTTGGTCCACTTACTAACCTTTAGCCTTTTGAGCGCTCCTAAATATTTTGTTGTGTCTAACGAATGTATTATACCCTCCTCCTCGAAGGACTTACATTTTCTTGACACCCCATGTTCGTCTCATACACATGAGGACTCTTCAGTTTAAGTTAACATTATGAGATGCTACATTTTATAATATCCCAGATAATGTACACCGGTGTGGTTAATGTTGTCTCTTTTTCAATAACTGTTGGGTACTCAACCATATAAATGTGTAGTCTATAATTTTTGAAGAAGTGAGATCTATCCTTCTGATTTTAACTCTAACTCTCTCATTAGCTAAGATTTACTTAACGGTTAACACAATGGGTAAATGTGCATAAACCTATTAGGAAACAGGAATGTCTATCACCCCAAATGACACTTAATGTATTACTAGAGTCTTATACATAACCTATTGCACCGTTGGGTCACAATCCAATTGAGAGAGGCCACTTTATACTTGGTGAGTCTTATCTGTTTTAATAAAAAAAAGCCAAAAATATATCACCACATCGAACTACCTAGGATGCCCTTTCCTAGTATTAGCTAGTTGAATACATATTACTTCTGATGTATTACAAGCAAAACACACTAGCTATATGACCCTATACACATAGCCACTATGATTATACGACATTACAGGAACCCTAGGTTTCTTCCGCTGAGGTGTGTGAGATACGCTTATATCAGTCTCCAATTGGAAAGTCTGAAAGCATGGTTTAGCATGACCAGAAGGTTTAGCTACATAAGCTCCCTATAATGTTTGATATAATTGTACAGCTTGTATTACTAATTTGGTGAATGTCAAACCATCATTTTCATGTCATTTATGAAACTGTTAGAGTGGGTAGATTCTTATTGTTTATCTGAAAGACTGCCCTCTCAGCTTATGTTACGTTTTACAATTTTATGTTCGGCATTATTATATAGGTTAACTCTGCAGTAGTTTTACCCTACAGTGCGGTACTAGTTCCCCTCTACCTTCCTGATAATTTAGACTGATCAGGGCTAAATGAGATGTCTTACCACCATAGTTAGCTCCTTCACTGCTACTATCATGCTCTACTTTAAGCGGTACTTATCCGCTGTTGGGCCATTTTATGGGATAATTTCTATTTACATTCTATCTCACTTTTTAATGTTTTAGTTCCTATAGTAAAAACTGTATCTCTCCATTAAGATAATTCGCTATAACCCTAAGTAGCTCAGTTTAAAGTATCACTCTATGAGGCAGTATATCCTGATAAAGAGGTACTACAGTAATCTCTGCAAATCCTATTATGTGTATATGCCTGATAAACAGATATTAGGCTATACCTGATTTGCCTTGGGAACGGCTATCACAATTCTCCACACATATTATGTTTTTCTTATATATAAGCTCCATATTTTGGGGTATGATTTGTTTCAGGAATTTTGTCTCTGGAATTTGATGTGTCAATCTGGTGGTTAATCTTGATTTTTTTATTTCCTATTTCTGCAAAAGTTTGTCACCATATTGTGGAGATAATACCCATGTTGTCATGCCCTGAATATTGTTTTGATAAATGCCTTAATAAAAAAATTTCGCCTAGATTACGAGTTTTGCGTTAGCCTTAAAAAGCAGCGTTGAGAGGTCCCAACGCTGCTTTTTATCTAACGCTGGTATTACAAGTTTGGCAGGTAGAGGCTCACCGCTCACTTTTCTTCTGCGACTCGAGGCTACTGCAGATACCCTTATGTCAATTGCGTATCCTATCTTTTCTATGGGATTTGCCTAACGCTGGTATTACAAGTCTTGGAAGAAGTGAGCGGTAGACCCTCTCCTGGCAAGACTTCTACCGCATATAAAAGTCAGTAGTTAAGAGTTTTATGGGCTAACTCCGGAACATAAAGCTCTTAACTAAAGTGCTAACAAGTACACTAACACCCATAAACTACCTATCAACCCCTAAAATGAGGCAAACCATATCGCAAACACTATAATAAATATTTTAACCCCTAATCTGCCGACCGGACATCGCTGCCACCTACATTATACTTATGAACCCCTAATCTGCTGCCCCTAACATCACCGACACCTACATTATATTTTTTAACCCCTAATCTTCCGCCCCCAACATCGCCGCAACCTAACTACACTTATTAACCCCTAATCTGCCGACCGGACATCGCCGCCACTTTAATAAATGTATTAGCCCCTAAACCGCCGCACTCCCGCCTCACAAACACTAGTTAATTTTTATTAACCCCTAATCTGCCTGCCCTAACATCGCCGACACCTACTTACATTTATTAACCCCTAATCTGCCAGCCTCAACGTCGCTGCTACTATAATAAAGTTATGAACCCCAAACCTAAGTCTAACCCTAACCTTAACACCCCCCTAATTTAAATATAATTTAAATACATCTAAATAAAATAACTACAATTAAATAAATTATTCCTATTTAAAACTAAATACTTACCTGTAAAATAAACCATAAGATAGCTGCAATATAACTGATAATTACATTGCATCTATCTTATGATTTATTTTTATTTTACAGGCAAGTTTGTATTTATTTTAACTAGGTAGAATAGTTATTAAATAGTTATTAATTATTTAATAACTACCTAGCTAAAATAAATACAAAATTACCTGTAAAATAAATCCTAACCCAAGTTACAATTACACCTAACACTACACTATCATTAAATAAATAACCTAAACTACCTACAATTAATTACAATTAAATACAATAAACTAAACTACGAAAAAAAACTCTAAATTACGAAAAAAAATAAACACTAAATTACAGAAATTTTTTTTACAAGAAGTAATTACACCTAATCTAATCCCCCTAATAAAATAAAAAAGCCCCCCAAAATAAAAAAAAGCCCTACCCTACACTAAATTACAAATAGCCCTTAAAAGGGCCTTTTGCGGGGCATTGCCCCAAAGTAATCAGCTCTTTTACCAGCTCTTAAAAGGGCTTTTTGCGGGGCATTGCCCCAAAGTAATCAGCTCTTTTACCTGTAAAAAAACAAAATACAATACCCCCCCAACATTACAACCCACCACCCACACACCCCTACTCTAAAACCCACCCGATACCCCCCTTAAAAAACCTAACACTACCCCATTGAAGATCACCCTACCTTGAGCCGTCTTCACCCAGCCGGGCACCACTGGTCATCCGATGGGTCAGAAGAGGACATCTGGACCGGCAGAAGTCTTCATCCTATCCGGGCAGAAGAGGACATCCGGACTGGTAGACATCTTCATCCAAGCGGCATCTTCTATCTTCATCCATCTGACGAGGAACGGCTCCATCTTGAAGACCTCTGGCGCGGAACATGCTTCTAGGCCGACGGACTAACGACGAATGAATATTCCTTTAAATGACGTCATCCAAGATGGCGTCCCTCGAATTCCGATTGTCTGATAGGATTCTATCAGCCAATCGGAATTAAGGTAGGAAAAATCTGATTGGTTAATTTAATCAGCCAATCGGATTGAAGTTCAATCCGATTGGCTGAGGTCAATTTTATTGGCTGAGGTCAATTTTATTGGCTGATCCAATCAGCCAATCGGATTGAACTTCAATCCGATTGGCTGATTAAATCAACCAATCGAATTTTTCCTACCTTAATTCCGATTGGCTGATAGAATCCTATCAGCCAATCGGAATTTGAGGGTCGCCATCTTGAATGACGTCATTTAAAGGAATATTCATTCGTCGTTAGTCCGTCGGCCTAGAAGTATGTTTGGCGCCTATAGGTCTTCAAGATGGAGCCGTTCCTCGTCGGATGGATGAAGATAGAAGATGCCGCTTGTATGAAGAGACGGCTCAAGGTAGGGTGATCTTCAATGGGGTAGTGTTAGGTTTTTTTAAGGGGGGATCGGGTGGGTTTTAGAGTAGGGGTGTGTGGGTGGTGGGTTGTAATGTTGGGGAGGGTATTGTATTTTTTTTTTTTACAGTTAAAAGAGCTGATTACTTTGGGGCAATGCCCCGCAAAAGGCCCTTTTAAGGGATATTTGTAATTTAGTGTAGGGTAGGGCTTTTTATTATTTGGGGGGCTTTTTTATTTTATTAGGGGGATTAGATTAGGTATAATTAGTTTAAACTTCTTGTAATTTTTTTTATTTTCTGTAATTTAGTGTTTATTTTTTTTTCATAATTTAGTGTTTGTTTTTTTTCGTAATTTAGTTTATTGTATTTAATTGTAATTAATTGTAGGTAGTTTAGGTAATTTATTTAATGATAGTGTAGTGATAGGTGTAATTGTAACTTATGTTAGGATTTATTTTACAGGTAATTTTGTATTTATTTTAGCTAGGTAGTTATTAAATAGTTAATAACTATTTAATAACTATTCTACCTAGTTAAAGTAAATACAAACTTTCCTGTAAAATAAAAATAAATTATAAGATAGATACAATGTAATTATTAGTTATATTGTAGCTATCTTGTGGTTTATTTTACATGTAAGTATTTAGTTTTAAATAGGAATAATTTATTTATTGTAGTTTTTAGTTGTTTTTTTTATTTAGATGTATTTAAATTATATTTAAATTAGGGGGGGTGTTAGGGTTAGGGTTAGACTTAGGTTTAGGGGTTCTTAACTTTATTATAGTAGCGGCGATGTTGGGGCTGGCAGATTAGGGGTTAATAAATGTAAGTAGGTGTCGGCGATGTTAGGGCAGGCAGATAAGAGGTTAATAAAAATTAACTAGTGTTTGTGAGGCGGGAGTGCGGCGGTTTAGGGGTTAATACATTTATTAAAGTGGTGGTGATGTCCGGTCGGAAGATTAGGGGTTAATAAGTGTAGTTAGGTTGCGACGATGTTGGGGGGGGGGCAGATTAGGGGTTAATAAATATAATGTAGGGTTCAGCGATGTTGGGGGCAGCAGATTAGGGTTTCATAAGTATAAGGTAGGTGGCGGCAGTTTCCGGAGCGGCAGATTAGGGGTTAATAATATAATGTAGGTGGCGACGATGTCGGGGACGGCAGATTAGGGGTTAATAAGTGTAATATTAGGGGTGTTTAGACTCGGGGTT
Organism: Bombina bombina; assembly: GCF_027579735.1. Classification (NCBI taxonomy): domain Eukaryota; kingdom Metazoa; phylum Chordata; class Amphibia; order Anura; family Bombinatoridae; genus Bombina; species Bombina bombina. The sequence continues at coordinate 1,403,258,252 of NC_069499.1, read as the reverse complement.
AATGTTAGGGTGTTAGGTGCAGACATAAAATTCATTTCCCCATAGGAAACAATGGGGCTGCGTTAGAAGCTGGACGCTGCTTTTTTGCAGGTGTTAGTTTTTTTTACAACCAGCTCAGCCCCATTGTTTCCTATGGGGAGATCGTGCACAAGCACGTTTTAGCCAGCTTACCGCTGATTTAAGCAACGCTGGTATTACAGTGAGAAGTGGAGCTAAATTTGCTCTGCGCTCACTTTTCTGAGGCTAATGCAGCCATTCAGAAAACTTGTAATACCAGCGTTGTCTTAAGTGAACGCTGGAAAAAAAAGGCTTGTTAGCCCCGCAAGTCTTTACCGACAAAACTCTGGCAGTTTGATTTAAAAAAAAAAAAAATAACACATCAGGGCCTCTATTTATCAAGCTGTCAACCGCAAATACGCTGGAATTCCGCAGCGTATTTGTGGCGAGCCTACAGACCGGCAAAAGTAGAATATAGTGACGTAACATACGATCTGCCGGACTCAGTCCGACACAGATCGATGGTTACGTCACTACAGATGTTCTAGGACGGCGGATTGAAAACCAGAAAAAAAAATCTGACTACTTTTGGAAGTTATCAAAGGTACGCTCGGCACTTTTCCAGCCCAGCGTACCTTTCATTGTGGCGAACTTGCGTACTTTTGGAAGTTATCAAAGGTACGCTCGGCACTTTTCCGGCCCAGCGTACCTGGTTTTCAATCCGCCGCCCTAGAAGCGGCGGATGCCATAGGAATCAATGGGAGTCTGACAGCAGTGAAAGCTCATGTTCGCTGCTGCCCAATATCCCATTGATTCCTATGGTAAAAGTCTACACCTAACACCCTAACATGTACCCCGAGTCTAAACACCCCTAATCTGCCCCCCCTACACCGCCGACACCTACATTATACTTATTAACCCCTAAACCACCGGTTACCTGACCCCGCTGCAACCCTAATAAATGTATTAACCCCTAAACCCCCGCTCACGGACCCCACCGGCACCTACATTATACCTATTAACCCCTAATCTGCTGCCCCCTATACCGCCGCCACCTACATAAATTTATTAACCCCTATCCTGCTGATCCCGGACCCCGCCGCAACTAAATAAATTGTTTAACCCCTAAACTGCTGTTCCCGGAGCCCACCGGCACCTACATTATATTTATTAACCCCAAATCTGCCCCCCCCTACACCACTGCCACTATAATAAAGTTATTAAGCCCGAAACCTAAGTCTAACCCTAAACCTAACACCCACTAACTTAAATATAATTTAAATAACTAAATAAATATTACTATAATTAACTAAATAATTCCTATTTAAAACTAAATACTTACCTATAAAATAAAGCCTAAGATAGCTACAATATAACTAATAGTTACATTGTAGCTATCTTAGGGTTTATTTTTATTTTACAGGCAACTTTGTGTTTATTTTAACTTGGTAGAATAGTTATTAAATAGTTATTAACTATTTAATAGTTACCTAGCTAAAATAAATACAAAAGTACATGTAAAATAAAACCTAACCTAAGTTACACTAACACCTAGCACTACACTATAATTAAAATAATTAAATAAATGAACTACAATTAAATAAAATTAAATACAATTAAATAAAATTAACTAAAGTACAACCCCCCCCCCCCCACTAAATTACAGAAAATAAAAAATTAATTATAAGAATTTTAAACTAATTACCCATAATCTAATCCCCCCAATAAAATAAAAAAGCCCCCCAAAATAAAAAAGTCCTACCCTATACTAAATTACAAATAGCCCTTAAAAGGGCTATCAGCCAATCGGAATTCAAGGGATGCCATCTTGGATGACGTAATTTAAAGGAACCGTCATTCGTCGGGTAGTCATCGGTCTGGATGGATGCTCCGCGTCGGATGTCTTCAAGATGGAGCCGCTCCTTGTTGGATGGATAAAGATAGAAGATGCCATCTGGATGAAGACTTCTAACTGTCTGGAGGACCTCTTCTGCCCGGTTGGATGAAGATTTCAACCGGCTTCATTGAGGACTTAGGCCCGGTTGGGTGAAGACGTCTCAAGGTAGGGTGATCTTCAAGGGGTTAGTGTTAGTTTTTTTAAGGGGGGTTTGGGTGGGTTTTAGAGTAGGGTTGGGTATGTGGGTGGTGGGTTGTAATGTTGGGGGGGTATTGTTTTTTTTTTACAGGTAAAAGAGCTGATTACTTTGGGGCAATGCCCCGCAAAAGCCCTTTTAAGGGCTATTTGTAATTTAGTATAGGGTAGGGCTTTTTATTTTGGGGGGCTTTTTTATTTTATTAGGGGGATTAGATTAGGTGTAATTAGTTTAAAATTCTTGTAATTATTTTTTTATTTTCTGTAATTTAGTGTTGTTTTTTTGTACTTTAGTCAATTTTATTTAAATGTGTTTAATTTTATTTAATTGTAGCTAATTTATTTAATTAATTTAATTATAGTGTAGTGTTAGGTGTAATTGTAACTTAGGTTAGGTTTTATTTTACAGGTAAATTTGTCTTTATTTTAGCTAGGTAGCTATTAAATAGTTAATAACTATTTAATAACTATTCTACCTAGTTAAAATAAATACAAAGTTGCCTGTAAAATAAGAATAAATCCTAAGCTAGGTACAATGTAACTTTTAGTTATATTGTAGCTATCTTAGGGTTTATTTTATAGCTAAGTATTTAGTTTTAAATATGAATTATTTAGTTAATTATAGGAATATTTATTTAGAGTTATTTAAATTATATTTAAGTTAATGGGTGTTAGGTTTAGGGTTAGACTTAGGTTTAAGGGTTAATATGTTTATTATAGTGGCGGCGGTGTGGGGGGGCAGATTAGGGGTTAATAAATATAATGTAGGTGGCGGTGGGCTCCGGGAGACTAGAGATTAGAGGTTAATCAATTTATTTAGTTGTGGTGGGGTCCGGGATCGGCAGGATAGGGGCGGCATATTAGGGGTTAATAGGTATAATGTAGGTGGCGGCGGGGTCCGTGAACGGCAGTTTAGGGGTTAAACACTTTATTTAGTTGCAGCGGGGTCTGTGAGCGGCGGTTTAGGGGTTAATACATTTATTAGAGTTGCGACAGGGTCCGGGAGCGGCAGTTTAGGGGTTAATAACTTTATTTAGTTGCGGGGGGCTCTGGGAGCGGCGGTTTAGGGGGTAAAACAGTTTAGTATAGTGTGGGTGCTTAGTGACAGTATAGCAAGAAAGCTGTGAAAAAGCCGAAGAGCAGCGAGATCGATGACTGTTAGTTAACAACAGTCCGCTGCTCATCGCACCGTACTTGGTGCGTGGCTTTTTGACAGCTTTTTTGATAATTTTGGAGAACGTATTCAGGTCCGCGGCGGCGATGTTAGGCGATCTTAGGCGAGCGTATTGGTGCCGTCAAATGCAAGAAAGTCGACAGCTTGATAAATAGAGGCCCAGATCTGAAGTACATACTTTCATGACAGATATAATCATAGTGAACCTTATACTTTTTAAAAAGTGTCAGCATATTCCTTGTATGACAGCCAGCCATGTTTGGGCTATTGATTATAAACATATATAAATCTATTCGGGAGTAGTATTATTATCTATAGTAGTATAGCGTATAGGGGGGCTGTAAATGAAAAACTAGTAAGAAGTGTCAAAAAATAATAGTTTTAAAGGTATAGGTCTTGGGATATATTTTCCTTAACTTACCAAGTAAACCATATGGGTGGGGGAAGGGGAAAGGAGTAATGCAAAGTTGAGGATATGTAAAAGTATTAAGGAAGGAAAACCCATTGAACTTATTACAATATGGTGGTACTATCATTAATAACTATAATGATATTTGTCAGGGTACAGGTAAATGACATATATACATATATATGTAAATAGGACATGGGAATGTGTTTATGTATGAAACCATATTTTTATCAGATATTATTAAAATAGGGTTGCAATTCTGATGTCAGGGTTTAACTCAAAAACCCACATTATTTGAATACACATCTCAAGAAAATACAGACAGGATGTCTCCAGAAATTTTAAAACACAACATTTGCTTCCTAGCTGGAGGTGAAAACTTCAAGGAAGAACAATTTGTTTAAAAAGGAACTTGTAATTAGCACAGGCTTGTAAAATGACCATGTTTATTGAACTATATACAGAGTTTTATGGTTTGAGATAGTATAAGACCATTAAGACATTTCAAGAGACCATATGTTGACTACCTAGAAATATGTGATAAAATCTCCTGCTTCTCTGTAGCGTTGCCTGATAGTCTGATTTAAGTGACATATTTTGTGAGAACTTTAACCATTTACATTTGAATACAAATTAATCCCTACTGTGTCATTGAAAGTTGACCAGCAGAGACACATGTTTAAATGAAAGTTTAAATGACTATATAACAATATATGGTCTGCTGGATTTTGTATAATTTTGAACACTGCATAGAAATGAATATATATATATGTGGGAGATGGATTAAAATTTTGTAATAGATTAAATGGCAATTGCAATAAACCCATTGTTAACAGAGAGCATAGAAATTAACCCCTTAATGACAACTGACGTACCAGGTACGTCATGCATTAACAAGCAGTTAATGACAATAGACGTACCTGGTACGTCAGTTGTCTAACAGAGTGCTGGAAGCGATTGCGATCGCTTCCAGCAGCTCTGAGGGTATTGCAGTGATGCCTCGATATGGAGGCATCCTGCAATACCCTTTTACAAGCCTCCAATGCAGAGAGAGCCACTCTGTGGCCCTCTCTGCACCGGAGCATCGTTGGTGGGTGGGAGCGCAACAGGGAGGCGGGTGGGCGGCCTGCAATGGGCCCGTGATCATGTGGAAGGGGGCGGGATCAGAGGCGGGAGTACCCGGGGGCACGCATGGACGCGCGCACGTGCACGGGGGCGGCGGGCGGGCGCGTGCACGGGGCGGGAGCAAGTGGGAACCGCTACCTACAGAAAACTAAAATAATGCATTGGGAGAAAAGGTGGGGGAAATTGTATTTATAAAGTAATCGAAGGGTTCTGGGAGGGGGGGGTGGGGTGGGGGGTTGTAGCTACACTACAGAAAGTAGCTTAACATTAAAGAATCTTTTTTTTTTTACTTAACTGGGTACTGGCAGACAGCTGCCAGTACCCAAGATGGCGCCCATTAGGCTAGAGGGGGAGGGTTAGAGAACTGTTTGATGGGGGATCCATGATATTGGGGCTAAGGGGGGATTCTACACAGCAGCATATGAAAATATGCCATTAAAAAACAAAAAAAAACACAAATATACCTTTTTATATTAGTACTGGCAGACTTTCTACCAGTACTTAAGATGGCGGGAACAATTGTGGGGTGTGGGAGGGAAGAGAGCTGTTTGGGAGGGATCAGGGGGTCTGATGTTTCAGGTGGGAGGCTGATCTCTACACTAAAGCTAAAATTAACCCTGCAAACTCCCTACAAGCTACCTAATTAACCCCTTCACTGCTAGTCATAATACACGTGTGATGCACAGCGGCATTTAGCGGCCTTCTAATTATCAAAAGCAACACCAAAGCCACATATGTCTGCTATTTCTGAACAGAGGGGATCCCAGAGAAGCATTTACAACCATTTGTGCCATAATTGCACAAGCTGTTTGTAAATAATTTCAGTGAGAAACCTAAAGTTTGTGAAAAAGGAAACAATTTATTTTTATTTGATCGCATTTGGCGGTGAAATGGTGGCATTAAATATACCAAAATGGGCCTAGATCAATACTTTGGGTTGTCTACTACACTACACTAAAGCTAAAATTAACCCTACACATTCCCTACAAGCTCCCTGATTAACCCCTGCACTGCTGGACATAATACACGTGTGGTGCGCAGCAGCATTTAACAGCCTTCTAATTACCAAAAAGAAACGTCAAAGCCATATATGTCTGCTATTTCTGAACAAAGGGGATCCCAGAGAAGCATTTACAACCATTTATGCCATAATTGCACAAGCTGTTTGTAAATAATTTCAGTGAGAAACCGAAAGTTTGTGAAAAAATTTGTGAAAAAGTGAATGATTTTTTGTAAATGATCACATTTGGCGGTGAAATGGTGGCATGAAATATACCAAAATGGGCCTAGATTCATACTTTGGGATGTCTTCTAAAAAAAATATATACATGTCAAGGGATATTCAGGAATTCCTGAAAGATATCAGTGTCCCAATGTAACTACCGCTAATTTTGAAAAAAAAAGTGGTTTGGAAATAGCAAAGTGCTAGTTGTATTTATGACCCAATAACTTGCACAAAAAGCAAAGAACATGTAAACATTGGGTATTTCTAAACTCAGGACAAAATTTAGAAACTATTTAGCATGGGTGTTTTTGGTGGTTGCAGATGTGTAACAGATTTTGGGGCTAAAAGTTAGAAAAGGTGTTTTTTTTTCCATTTTTTCCTCATATTTTATAATTTTTTTTATAATAAATTATAAGATATGATGAAAATAATGGTATCTTTAGAAAGTCCATTAAATGGCGAGAAAAACGGTATATAATATGTGTGGGTACAGTAAATGAGTAAGAGGAAAATTACAGCTAAACACAAACACTGCAGAAATGTAAAAATAGCCTTTGTCACAAACGGACAGAAAATGGAAAAGTACTGTTGTCATTAAGGGGTTAATACATGTGTGTATATATATACATGTACATATATTCAGACAACATATTATATATGAATATAGAAATTTGGGAGATTGTCTAATTTTCTAATATTACATTAGTATTCGCTTAGCTTGATAGGTGACTATTTTAGTCAATCTAAAATATTTAACTATGTCAGAATAATAACCCTTGTATCTTTTTATTTTTTTTTAGACATATGATGACAAGATTCATGCATTCCGAATTTGTTAGAAATGTGAAATATGCTGTGTTTATATATAAATGCCAGGATACTGGTGACATTTTAAATGGATTTAAAGCTAATCAGTTAGCAGTAGAAATATAAATTATTTTTGATGTAATATGATATTTAAAAGAATTTGATGTTTCATATTAAAATAATCAAAAAAATTCACATGGTGCTATCCTGCCTGGAATTCGAATTGTACGTAATTAATGAAAGAAATTATGATGATGTTAAATAATCATTACATGGGATATTTTAAATTTAGCAAACATGAATAATAGAAGTGGTTAAGTGAATCTGTCTGTTTTGTCTGCGGCCCCCGATGGCCGGAATCCAGTATGACAGTCAAGGGACTTAACTGTTAAAAGATGCATTTCCATGGTGACCATGCCAAGCCTAGGGCCAATCTGATCAGACTTCCCAGGTAACCAATGGGATGATCAGCTTCCGTAGGGCCACCCACATGGTTTCATAAATGAGTGAAAACATATATAAGTAAGGCTAGAGAGGGTAAAAGGACAGAGGCTGCTAACTTTGAGTGATAACTGCTGCTGGGCATATGAAATATAATCATTCTAAGCAAGCTGACTACCTTTTCTCATTGATTGCAAAAATGTACTTATCTGTCTTCTGAGATGAAACAAGGAGTTTCTGGTAACTGAATTATCGATTTTGGTAATTTTGGTAACGTATATATATATATATATATATATATATATATATATTCCACAAGTAGACACCACAAAAGCGCAAAAAATCTCCTGGGTAAGATAAAACTATTCTTTATTGTAGCCAAAATATAAAAACATAACAGCTAAGCACAGCTGAAATAAAGCACCTAAAAATCTAGTGCGTGTGGTCTGGATCGCTGACATTGTGTCACTAGATTTTTAAGTTCTTTATTTCAGCTGTGCTTAGCTGTTATGTTTTTATATTTTGGCTACAATAAAGAATAGTTTTATCTTACCCAGGAGATTTTTTGTGCTTTTGTGGTGTCTACTTGTGGAATATATATTGCTCTTTTTTGGATGCTGATTACAGACCGGCTCTGACGCCACAGCTGCAGGTCTCCACCTCGATTCTCACATTTCGTTCCCCTCAGTGACTGAAACCTACATTCAAGCTACAGGTATTACTGATTTAAATTTGTTTCATAGGTACTGTGAGTGCTTTTACTCTGATAGTGTTCTACTATATATATATATATATATATATATATATATATATATATATATATATATATATATATATATATATATATATATATATATAAAGGTTGCAATTAATATTTTAACACAAATATATGCATATTCACTGCAGTTTAAATTACACTTGATAGATTAAAAGAGCGCAGTCTGTATTTTTGTTTATATTCATAGTCCTGTATAGGATTAAGTTATCTTTTGTATGCTAAGTGATTCATCTGTGCAAAATATAGAATATATATATGTATATCTTAGAATTGGTTTTAATTATACGTAAATAAGAATTTGTTCCAGTTTAAATAAGTAGACATTTAGAGTAACTGTTTACATTAAGAATATATGTACTTTTAGTACCCTTATTAGAATTGTATTAGAATCAATTGTAGCTAAATAGCTGAGTATATATATATATATATATATATATATATATATATATTATCCTATTGTTTAACTTAGCACTGTTAATTGTGTTGCTTGAATGTTAGTAGCTGCTATCTTAAATCTCATTATGATATTTTAAAGGCAACTCTGATTTGTAAGGCTATTGTGAATAAAGCTAGTTTTAAAGGTAAACTTGCATGAACTCTGCATAGCATATTTGAATAGTTTTTAAACGTGTATAATATTGATTCATATGCTAATTCCTACAGATATATTTCAATGTGTTCATAGATATTTACTAATAATAAAGAATTCAGGTATTTATATTAATTTTATTGTCTTAGTATATGCATATTTGATTGTGGGTTTAGTTTAAAGAAATATTGTTAAATATATTCAGTTATAACCCTGCCATATACTCACATATTATTTGGAGAGTACTGCTAAGATTCTTATAAATATACTGACATATTCTTCCTCTTATAGCAGGCATTCAGGTGGTACTCCTTCCCTTAGATCAAACTAGGAGCTAATAATAGGTCTCTGAGAATATTTGTAAGATTCAGGCAGGTGTAAAATGTGTATTTGACTATTAGTGAAAACAGCACAATATCTAATCATGAATTAGGTATCCTATATAAATAGGTATCAACTAGTAGATGTGTCACTATGGGAGTCTGTAAAGTTTGGGAGGGTCAATAGTCACAGATAAAAGCAATGACTCATATGGTCATCTGTCACAATAGCTAGTAAAGAAGCCTGGACATGAATGGAGTTTCACACTGGCAGCATGATGGCAAATATGTAAAAGAAATGTAAAGGTCCAGGTTTTGAGTGAGTTTATCTATTTCAGACCCTTTGGGCTAGCTTAAATTTCCATCAAGTAGTGATAACATTAAATCCTAGATTATATCGATAAAGTGAACAACATCCTCTATGATAATTAGCTAGTGTACTGCTTCTCATAGTGTCTTTAAGGTAAAAAATACAATGCTAGTTTAAACTTTTCTAGAGCACCTTATGAAAATATGAGCATATGTAGAGTGTATGCATATATATGTTCCACATATAGTAGTGTCAGACATATTGACATGAAAGATCAATCTATCAAAGTGCATAGTCCCTAGAAAGATAAATAACAATAACAACAATGTGTACAATACAATAATTACTGACAGGTAACCAACCGCTAATCAATTGTTCTAAAATATTTAGTAAAAAGGGTGTTATAAAATTAGTTCACAGACTTGTAAAGTCATCCTTTGGATCCGGCTAATAGCCTTCATATTGTTAAAGGTGGTGTAGGGTAAGGCGAGATCAACAGCTCAATTTGTGCACAGTTTGTCTGGTAAGCTGTAAATGCAAGTTCCGTTGTGTAGAAGGTAGTCAAACCAATTCCTCTCCTACTAGTATTAGGTGCAGGGATAACACCAGGATGAGGTGGACCCATAATCTTGATGTTAAGCCGTTTAGTGACTAGGGGACAATCTCTCCAGTCTGTTGCTGTAGTTATTGTCTCTGATACCACCATCATGAGGTCAGGACTGACCATTTTTCTCATACCTTTTGCAGCAGGTGAGTATTCAAAGATGTGGATTCCTTTAACAGCAGTCGCAGCATCTCCTTCCAGCAGAACCGACTTCGCTGTTTTGTTTTGGAGAGTGAATCCAATGGGTTCTACGTTGTCTAGCTGTGTGAGCGTTGGGTGGTAATTCTGTCTGAGTGGCTGATGTTTCTCAGGAAGGTATATCCGGTGCGTTAAAAAAGACTGTAGTCTTACTGGACTGAGCCAAACTCTGAGTGGTGGCGCTCACATCGCAAGGATCTATAGGATTAGCAGTGTGTAGCGGTAATCCGGTGCCATTTTGGGAGATATGTCGTACAGCCAGTTTCGTGCACCACTGTGTGATTAGTGTGCACAGCCCAGACAAGTGGTCTCTCAGCAAGCTGCAAATAACTTCCTCAAGCACCTGCCATCCTTATTGTTAGGAGAGAGTTTTGTACAGGGGTTCCTTCTACGAAAATGGCGTCCTCAATGCCTGCTACTGCTGCCTCGTGGTCGTTTTGTGTGTCTGCCCGAAAAATCCATGTAAATGATGCTCCAGAGACTGTAATATAAACCCTCAGTTGGGGATCAAGTATATAGTTCACAAATGTTCTATGAGTTCAGAAAAAAACTAAAATCTATATTAAATCCAGGAGCTCCTTCAGTGTGTGTCTAGTCGCTTTGGCAGTTGGCCCCGCCCCCTGTTTTTTTTATTATTGCCAAATGATGGTGGTAATTAGTTAGAGAGGGAGGGTCCGAAAGCTTTTTGGGAGGGATTAGGGAGGTGGGAAGGTAAGGGGGTAATCCTACACTAAGGACAATAATAAAAATAAAAACATAAATAATAAATAAATTAAAAAAAAGTGTAAAAATGCATACTTGCAGACTGTCTGCCAATACTTAAGATGGGGGTGACCATTGGGGGGTGGGGAAGGGAAGAGAGCTGTTTAAAAAGGATCAGGGGGTGGGAAGTGTCAGGTGGGAGACTGATGTCTACGCTAAAGCTAAAATTAACTTTACAAGCTACCTAATTAACACCTTCACTGCTGGGAATAATAAAAGTGTGGTGCACAGCTACAATTAGCGGCCTCCTAATTAACAAAAAGCAATGGCAAAGCCATATATGTCTGCAATTTCTGAACAGAGGGGATCCCAGAGAAGCTTTTACAACCATTTGTGCCTTTATTGCATAAGCTGTTTGTAAATAATTTCAGTGAGAAATCTCAAATTTGTGAAAATATTAATTTTTTTTTATTTGATCGCATTTGGCGGTGAAATAGTGGCATGAAATATACCAAAATGGGCTTAGATCAATACTTTGGGTTGTTTACTAAAATATATATGTATAGTTTTGATAGGTAAATAAAAAAACAAGACTCTATTTCTGTCTAAATGGAGTTATGGCAAAAATGTTAAAAATGCTCTGGTCTTTTGGGGAAGTTTTAGTCTGAAATGCCCAGTCCTTAAGGGGTTAATAATCTCTAGAAAAAAAACCAAGACAACTGTTCCTGCCCCCCACTGCTTGCAATCCCGGATCACACTAGCTGCAGCCATTCCACTCACAGTTCACCTGTTCACTTCTTGCATTACTCACTCTCTGCTTCTTAGGAACTGGGTTCCCAGTTGTACATTGCACTATTGAAGGGGACATTATATGTATCTCCAGGACCATAAAACAAAAATGCCAAATAAATACATACATATCAATACATACCTTACTGCAGAGGAGCTGCCTTCGACACTGACATCCTCGTTCTGCATGTCACAAACAAGATACTGAAGTGCAGGCGCGGGAAAAAGAAAATTTAAATAGCTGTAACTTCCACTGGTTAGTGTCATAGCCACCGACTATACCATCACCAAAAAAAAATATTCCGAATTTTTTTTTTTAAAAAAAAGTACATTCTTGGCCTGTGCGCATTTTGAACTCTGTTTAAAAAAGGTGTGCACAGGGATGTGCAATCACCATAGAGGGACCGGTGTCCGCTTGTAATCTGGGCCTAAATTATTAAAATTAAGATTTTACATGTTGTAAGGGAAAAATGTTCTAAGAATAAATAAATAAGGTAGCCTGTGAGACTGCAAAAACAAGTTTGGGCAAATGATTTCAGTGTATCTTTTGAAACATGTGCTGCACTCTGTATCTTTGTCTATGTGAAATGAGCCTGACAGTTTCACAAAGTTATCTGGTGACAGGGGAGTTCCCCAGTTGTGTTCTCTAACATCCCTCATATTTACTAAGCATTTTACACCTGCAGGACTCACTGATTTATGCTGTTGATCTTTGCTTAGAATTCACAATACACTCATTTAACTGAAGAAGTGCTCCCATGTTAACCTCACTCTCCTGTGAAATCCTGCTTTAAGATAGCCTCATTACTTCCTTTGGGAGGCAGCTCTCTCTCTGTGACTTCCAGCTTCTGCACTTATTCATAGAGAATTCAGTGAATTCTGCCCCTGCAAAGCCTGCATAATGATTGCTCTACAAGAAGGAGAGTTAATGATAATCAGGTCCCTAGTAAGTATTAGATATGTGCGATTCGTTTCGGATCGATTTGTAAATTCGCAAAATTCGGCAAATTCGGCGATTCGGATCAAACCGAATTTCCGAATTAAAATTCTGCTGAATTTGCCGAATAAATCCGAATTACTTCGGATTTATTCGGTAAATTCGGATGGCCATGGATTACACTACTATTGTACAGTATAAGTCTAATCCCACCTAACACTTACCGAAATTCCGAACCGAACCAAATCGAACTGAATTCAGCTGAATTTAGTACATAATACTAGTCTAATCCCACCTAACACTTACTGAAATTCCGAATTTCCGAACCGAATCGAATCCAGACGAATTTATTTGAATCCGAATGAATCCGAAACAAATACAAACCGAATTTATTCGAATCCGAATGAATCCGAAACAAATCCGAACCGAATTGATTCAAATTTTTCCGAATTCGAATTGATCCGAACCGAAATTCGAAAAAATCTGAATCGATCCGAACCGATCCAAATTTTTTCGCCATGCACATGTCTAGTGAGTATACTGTCACTGTTATAACTGATATGATCAACTTTTGATGGATTTATACAAAACATTCCTTCCTAAACAAAAACAATAGTAAAAAAATATCCAGTAGAGTAAGTGGTTTACCACATTTCTATATCAAATCTACTTTAGCTTGGCATTGACTTGCCTATGAAGAAATGCCAAACCAGCAAAATAATTTCTTTGAATAATAAATTATTTTTCTGGCAGACAAAGACCAATGAGTAGAATAAGATATTTGATTTGTCAGGGAAAGTATGTCTCCCCAGGCTTATGATTCAGCCGAACAATTACTCTTGTGTGAACATGCTGCTGTTATTGCTATTCCCAGCAGATACAAGGAATTATATATTTGCCAACAAGGGAGGTAATGCAGTGATATTGGCCATTATGTATAATTATGGCATTGCTACTTTTTTCTCAGGTATAACTTACGTTTTGCAAAGAGCTGAACAAGAAGAGCACGTTACATTTTTTTTAAATGATAACTAGTTAACAGAGTGATATAGTTATAATATAGTTAATCACATTTGGAAAAAAGGGTTGTCCTGTGTATTGAAGCAATTAAGAAGAATATCAAACCACAGTATAAAGGCTAATCTTTATTAATTACACTGGCTAACAATTTTCTTTCCAAAATAACATGGACAAAAAAAAAACTATTATTTTTTTTTACTAATGCAGATTACCTGTTTTAAAAAAAAAATGAGAATACAATTTATTTAATTTACATTTTTTATGTAAAGAATATAGGCCCTATTTATCATATTGCGGGCAGACAAGCTAGGGAACGTGTCCACCCATGTTTGAGGTGAGCAGGCAGTAGAGTTGTAAATAACATACTTTACTCAGAGGAATTGCTTATAGAAGTTGCAAAATGACTTTTTGTTCTAATGTTATACATACATAAAGTGTCTAAAAAATTTAACATAAAAATGGGCAAAATATAAAAACCTAACGGTTTGAAATGCACCCCAATCTGCGCTCTCGTCATACGTCACCTTTTTTGTAGCTAGAATGCCGATTGGAGAACAGTTCAGACCGTTAGCTCACAAAAATATGAGTTTTGAATAGTGATGTCGCGAACCTAAAAATTTCGGTTTGCGAATGGCGGACTCGAACTTCCGCAAATGTTCGCGAACCGGCGAACCGGGTGAACCGCCATTGACTTCAATAGGCAGGCAAACTTTAAAACCCACAAGGACTCTTTCTGGCCACAATAGTGATGGAAAAGTTGTTTCAAGGGGACTAACACCTGGACTGTGGCATGCCGGAGGGGGATCCATGGCAAAACTCCCAAGGAAAATTACATAGTTGATGCAGAGTCTTGTTTTAAGCCATAAAGGGCTTTAATCACCTGACATTCCTAATTTTTTTTTTAATAACGTGCTTTAAAACATCAGGTATGATGTTGTATCGATCAGGTAGTGTAAGGGTTACGCCCGCTTCACAGTGACAGACCAAACTCCCCGTGTAACGCACCGCAAACAACTGCAAACAGTCCATTTGCACAACCACGAGTTAGATAGATTTGATAGTTAGATACATACATTACATAGATCAATAGATGCAATATACATATGATAGATACAAATTACATAGATCAATAGATGCAATATACATTTGATGATAGATACGAATTACATAGATCAATCGATGCAATATACATTTGATAGATACGAATTACATAGATCAAAAGATGCAATATACATTTGATAGATACAAATTATAAAGATCAATAGATGCAATTTATATTTGATAGATACGATTGATAGTTAGATAGATTTGATAGATAGATTTGATAGATATATGATTTCCCTGACAGAGTATAACAATAAGACATTCGGTCTGGGACCCGTGGTGTGTTAAGTAGTATTATTCTTAGCAGTTTACTACCTGTTACTCCCCCTATCGGGGGAGGTCTATATGGCCTGCATTTTTGGAACAGGGAGATGGAAAAAGATGATTGGTCTGTCATCCTACTTCAAATTTGGCTGAAACACAAGTGGCTGTCTCAAATCAGTCCGGCCACGAGATAGATAGATTTGATAGTTAGATATACATAGATTGATAGTTAGATAGAATCGATAGAAGATAAATAGATCAATTTGATACATATATAATTACCCTGACAATGTATAATCCCTGTAACTCCCCCTATTGGGGGAGGTTTATATGGCCTGCATGATTACCCTGCCAAATTATAACAACAAGACATGCGGTCTGGGACCCATGGTAACTAGGTTGTGTTTATATTAGTACTATTCTTAGCACTTTAATCCATGTTACTCCCCCTATCTGTGTAGGTCTATATGGCCTGCATGATTACCCTGAGAAAGTATAACAACAAGACATGCGGTCTGGGACCCATGGTAATTAGGTTGTGTTTAGTAGTACTATTCTTAGCACTTTAATCCCTTTTACTCCCCCTATCGGGGGAGGTCTATATGGCCTGCATGATTACCCTGACAAAGTATAACAATAAAACATGTGGTCTGGGACCCATGGTAACTAGGTTGTGCTAAGTAGTACTATTCTTAGCACTTTAATACCTGTTACTCCCCCTATCGGGGGAGGTCTATATGGCCTGCATGATTACCCTGACAAAGTATAACAACAAAACATGCGGTCTGGGACCCATGGTAACTAGGTTGTGTTAAGTAGTACTGTTCTTAGCACTTTAATCCCTTTTACTTCCCCTATCGGGGGAGGTCTATATGGCCTGCATGATTACCCTGACAAAGTATAACAACAAAACATGTGGTCTGAGACCCATGGTAACTAGGTTGTGTTAAGTAGTACTATTCTTAGCACTTTAATACCTGTTACTCCCCCTATCTGGGGAGGTCTATATGGCCTGCATGATTACCCTGACAAAGTATCAAAACAATACATGCGGTCTGGGACCCATGGTAACTAGGTTGTGTTAAGTAGTACTGTTCTTAGCAGTTTAATACCTGTTACTTCCCCTATCGGGGGAGGTCTATATAGCCTGCATGATTACCCTCGACAAAGTATAATAATAAAACATGCGGTCTGGGAGCCATGGTAACTAGGTTGTGTTAAGTAGTACTATTCTTAGCACTTTAATCCCTGTAACTCCCCCTATCGGGTGAGGTCTATATGGCCTGCCTGATTACCCTGACAAAATATAACAATAAGACATGCGGTCTGGGAGCCATGGTAACTAGGTTGTGTTAAGTAGTAGTATTCTTAGAACTTTAATCCCTTTTACTCCCCCTATCGGGTGAGGTCTATATGGCCTGCCTGATTACCCTGACAAAGTATCACAACAAGACATGCGGTCTGGGACCCATGGTAACTCGGTTGTGTTAAGTAGTACTGTTCTTAGCAGTTTAATACCTGTTACTCCCCATATCGAGGGAGGTCTATATGGCTTGCATGATTACCCTGACAAAGTATAATAATAAAACATGCGGTCTGGGACCCATCATAATTAGGTTGTGTTTAGTAGCACTATTCTTAGCACTTCAATCCCTTTTACTCCCCTACACTAGCAAAATGATGTAATTTTTTTTTTAAATTTACAATAATTTTAAGCAGATATCAGTGGTGTTACAGAGCAATTAACAACAGTATATGCTGTGAGACTGACACACAGGCCTGATAGAAAATGAAATTAGATTACACTAGCAAAATGAAGTAAAAGTTTTTTATTTTTTATTTTACACTAATGTTACACCAGATATTAGTGGTACTGGTGGCACAGAGCAATTTATCACAGTATATGATGTGGGCCTGACACACAGGCCTGATAGAAAATGAAATTAGATTACACTAGCAAAATGATGTAAAAGTTTTTTTTAAAATTTACACTAATGATTGTTAAGCAGATATCGGTGGTGGCACAGAGCAATTAACCACAGTATATGCTGTGAGCCTGACACACAGGCCTGATAGAAAATGAAATTAGATTACACTAGCAAAATGATGTAAAAGTTTTTTTAAAAAAAATTTACTCTAATGTTACACCAGATATCAGTGGTGGCACAGAGCAATTAACCACAGTATATGCTGTGTGAGCCTGATAGAAAATGAAATTAGATTACACTAGCAAAATGAATTAAAAGGTTTTTTTTAAAATTTACACTAATGTTAAACAGATATCAGTGGTGGCACTAATCACAGTATATGCTGTGAGCCTCACACACAGGCTGACAGCCAGGCAAATGCAAATAAAATTACAAAAAAAAAAAACAACAAAAAAACGACTGTAGTTCTAGCCCTAAAAAGGGCTTTTTGGGCTGAAGTTCTAGCCCTAAAAACGGCTTTTTGGGGTGCTGTCCTTACAGCAGAGATTAGATGAGTCCTTCAGGACTGTAGTGGACACTAAATACACTAGCCTAGCTATCTATTTCCCTATAATATCAGCAGCAGCAGCACTAAACCTCCTCTCACTAACAATGCAAGATTGTAATGAATCTAAAATGGCTGCTGTCCAGGAGCTGGGAGGGTCTGTGAGGGAGTGTCTGCTGCTGATTAGCTTAAATGTGTCTGCAGGCTGTGAGATACAGGGTCAAAGTTTCCTCAATGATGACGAATAGGGGGCGGATCGAACATCGCATATGTTCCCCCTGCCGCAGCGAAGGCGAAGAAGCTATGTTCGCTGGGAACTGTTCTCTGGCGAACTGTTCGCGACATCACTAGTTTTGAAGTGGGCACAGGGGATTAGAATGGCACAGATAGATTAAAAAGTAAGTTGCAGTGCATCTTCATTAGAAGTGATCAGTTAAAGTCCATCTAAAAATATTATATAAGTTTACCATCACTTTAAGGGGTTATAGGCAGGACCAGCTCTGTGAAAGGTACATACAGGGCAAAATTACATGCTCCTGGGGTGAACCTATCTATAAAACAAGTAATTAAGCTACTGCTCATTATCCGGTTTAAACTCTTTTTGAGCATGCAAATTATTACCCTTGGGGAAGTCTCCCTAAGGGTGATGAAAGGAAACCTGACATGGATCTGTTGCCCAATGTGCTTGGAGTGATATTTCTGCACCCCACAGATGAGACCCACACTAAGCCAAAACATATGTCTGTAGTTTGTTATGTATCTCATTCAGTTGGAAATTACATGGTAAGTGAGTACAAAGAGACACAAAAAAGGCACAATACTTCACAACTCCACTGAGCTAGCACAGAGGCTGGACTGGACTGGATCATTGTATATATCTGTCACCAAACAACTTCCAGGACTGCCAACTTATGAAAGAGCCTATTAACTTATAATAGTATACACCATGTTAAAATGTGTTGAGTTAGTGGTGTTTCATTGACATTTACTAAATCAGAAAGGTGTAAGAAATCAGATGTTTTGAAGATATCATTGAAACCTTGCCAACCAGCCATTGTAAA
The DNA here is from genome assembly GCF_027579735.1 of Bombina bombina. NCBI lineage: Eukaryota > Metazoa > Chordata > Amphibia > Anura > Bombinatoridae > Bombina > Bombina bombina. Next base: position 1,403,239,834 of record NC_069499.1, on the reverse strand, counting down.
GCTTCATTCATTAGTGATCAATTTCTAGCAGGGGGATTGTAGGTCTTAAAATTTGTGAGAATGCATAAATCTAAGAATGGAAATACATGTCAATAGAACAACCTGTAGTTGGTCAACATTTTCCTTTTTTATTTATGTATTGTAATTTTTCTTCACAAATAACTCTATGGTTGTTTTATATTCAGGTTTAATTGTACAAGTTCCATGTTTCTGTGAAAATAGAAAATTCTTAAATATATACATGGCAGGTAAGCAACTTACAGAATGTACAAAAGATGCAGGCTTGGATGAAAATAAATGGTTCACTTTGTTCAAACGTAAGGAACCATCACACGACAGTAAAAGCACATATAGCCTGTTGAGGTATTGCTGAGTGGCATTGGATAAACTACATATGTATTACATAATTTAATAATTCAATTGAGCTAATATCTACTTAATATGAATTGATTTGGCTATAGCCATAACAGAAATTGTAAATCAAACCTTTCAGCCTAGACACCTCTTCCCACTCACTATGCAGATTATATTTTGATGTATTTCTAAATAACTCAATTAAAACAATTGCCCTGATACAGACCTAGTTCAGGATGCCCCTGGGGTGACAGAAACACAATTCTGTTCTGTTAGCAGAATCCCACAATATTGTAAGTTAACAGATACATGTGATAATCAACATGATGATTCACTAGGTCTTCCTTAATAAGCGATTAATTGTAAGGTTAATTTTTAGAGATATATTTTATGATCTGTTTTGTATAGAAAATTGTAACAGAATAAGCGTTTATAATTGATTCATAATCTAGTTTTTACATAAATATAATTAAATGTGTACATGGCAGGTAAGCAACTTACAGAATGTACAAAAGATGCAGGCTTGGATGAAAATAAATGGTTCACTTTGTTCAAACGTAAGGAACCATCACACGACAGTAAAAGCACATATAGCCTGTTGAGGTATTGCTGAGTGGCATTGGATAAACTACATATGTATTACATAATTTAATAATTCAATTGAGCTAATATCTACTTAATATGAATTGATTTGGCTATAGCCATAACAGAAATTGTAAATCAAACCTTTCAGCCTAGACACCTCTTCCCACTCACTATGCAGATTATATTTTGATGTATTTCTAAATAACTCAATTAAAACAATTGCCCTGATACAGACCTAGTTCAGGATGCCCCTGGGGTGACAGAAACACAATTCTGTTCTGTTAGCAGAATCCCACAATATTGTAAGTTAACAGATACATGTGATAATCAACATGATGATTCACTAGGTCTTCCTTTGAAGGTCCAATACACATTCTCGTCTGGAAAAATTGCTAGTTTAGATATCAACATATGTAAGGCTATGAGTCATATGAAATGAATTGTGTTTAAATTCATATAGTTATAAGACTCAGATTATATAACTAATGTATATGAATCTAGAAGATTGTCTTAGGCCCAATATACCATATTGGATGAATGTCCTGAATTTAAAATGTCTAACTTATTTCAAACTAAATAACATTATTTTGTTTTTCAGACATCTGATATATAAATTAGGTTCCAGATATGACTAGTAGATACTGATATATGAATGCCTATATAATGTGTGCCCTGAATCATATCATATAGCTTATACACTAAATATTAAAAAGATATCCACAGATATGTAATATTTATATTAATATGTAATAATAATCAAATGTAAATATAGCTATATGAAATTACATCAGACTGCTACTCACAAGGTATGTATGTAATATTAAGATGATAACTGGAAAAGGTGGAAACATTATATCAGGATATGAACTAAAATATTAATCAAATTCATGCTTAAAATATTAAAATCCTTTTAAGTGTCAAATTAGAAATATGCCTTTGAAATACATCTCTTGAGACATTGTCAGTAGGAAGTATGTATTATATGTATATTATATAAATTTAATATTTTGCACAGGTCTATATCTAAATGTAATGGAAGTGTATACAGTATATATTTTTAGGTATATTATAAGTGGAATATACTCGCGTTTGATATTGATACACACATCTTCAGTAGTATTAGATAGTCCCATATATGTGGACCAGATGAATTTATTAATATCAGGAAACAATGAGTATATTAAATATATGTTTTAAAATATATAAGAATATTTTTACAGTGGTGTTTGCAAACAAAGCTGCATTCTGTTGACTGCTGCCACCAATGGTTCAGAAATGGTATTGCAGCCAGGAGGGGTTGGCTGTTAAAAGACATACATTTCCCCGGGCCAATGAGATGTTCAGCTCTGATTAGTGCGTATTCAAATTTTCACCAATGATTAGAAAAAGAGGTGGGCTTTAATCACTTGATAAAAGTCTCATGCACAGGGAAAAAAAGTAATGCATGCTGACCCTGGTGATATTGACTTACTGACTTAAAATGCTGCCTTTGAAAATACACAACGTTTTTGTAAGACAAAAATTGAGCTTAACATTATTTCCATACATGTGCATTCTATCTTTATATGATGGTGAAAATAATTTATTGTGAAAGCTGAAACTCTCATACATTGATTTGCTGGTAATGTATTATGGTGATGTTTATAATTTAATATTTTAAAGCAAAGAAATTCTTTATAGCATAGTTAAACTACAGCTGTGAGTTAAAAAGGTATCTTATTCTTATATTTAATATTAATTAGACCAAGGGTAGTAAATATACTGGTGTTAAATATTAATATTTAGAAATAATTTTTGTATTTTAATGTCATAAGTTAGTTGCAGCTATTGCGATATATCTTAGAATTTGTTTTATTGTGGCTAAATAAGAGGTTGTTTCAGACCAGATTAATTGGCATATACATTGGCTGTTGCATTAATAATATACAATTTCTGGTGTTTTAATTGAAGTTATATAGAACCATTTGTGGGCTAAATAGTTTACTTATACTTTTCTGAATGTTCTCCTAGATTTATTGAGATTTAGCAAGATTGGTGTGAAGTATCTTGTTATATTGTTAACTAAGCACTGTTTAGTTAGCAGTCCATATGTCAGCATTGTTGCTGTGTCGTTGGCTAATTATAAATCGTTCTGGTATTCTTATTTGTGGTATTTTAATAAGCGATTAATTGTAAGGTTAATTTTTAGAGATATATTTTATGATCTGTTTTGTATAGAAAATTGTAACAGAATAAGCGTTTATAATTGATTCATAATCTAGTTTTTACATAAATATAATTAAATGTGTCTATACAAATAACTGATCAGAACAAAGGATTAAATATACATTTTTAATAATAATTTTGTTGTCAAATTTATAGATATCGCAGCAGTGATATTTTGGAATACACTACAGAGATTTAATATCTTACTGAAGTGTATCTACAAAGCTCTGCTATATTAATTGTAGATATCGCTGACAGTAGTTTTATACTGTTATTAATTATTAATATTCATAATTACAATACGTAAAAAGCCAATATGTAAGAAGACAAGGTAATCAACTTCCAGTCCAGGTTGGTGCAGCATTATATGGTTTCCTCATTGAAGATACATACTATGATGAGGCCAATCAAGATATTCATCCAGATGTAAGAACCTCTGTTTGAGTTGTTTCTTTCTACAACAAAAGTAAGAAATACTGGTTAATTATTTATTTTCTTCTAGGATTTCAGATTGTGTCTTGTTCAACAACTATATGACTGCAAATTGAGTAAATTGAGGCATGCAATTCATTTCACAGAGTGCAACCACCAGAACAACTCGTAGTATTCCTATCTATTGGGTTGATTCCAATGCATGGATAGCATAGTCTTTCAAAATCACAACCCAACTGACCATGAATCTTGCACTATATTTCAACAACAAATGGACACATCAAATTCAACAGTCAAGGGGAATTAATGATCAAGCACATTTTCTACATGTTTGTGAGAATTCCAAGATGATTTGGGATAATTATATGATGCATATGTCATGATACAATCATGTAGAGTAGTTGATACCTGGATTGGCTACCCAGCAGAGGTGGTATTGTGGTCTCAGCCTGGAAAGGGTTAAGGTGAATTGCTTTTTCTTTGTGTGAAATCTGTTTTCAGTAAAGCTGTAAGCTGAGACCACCCCCGCTCCTTCCCCTCCTTTCTTAGCCTGCCACAGGTTTGAGGTGAAGTGTTCTTTGTGTAACTGTGTGTAGGAATGCAAAACACTGCTCCCCTTGGAGACTGATATGGTGAGCCACCGCTAGCTGTGCATTGGCTAAACCTCATTGTAAATTATAACAAGGGTGGTGTCTTTGACAAGACAAAGAAAGTTTAGTTTAAGTGTATGTAACAGAAAGACTTTTGGTTAGAACTCCCTGGGACTGAGACAGCTAACATCATGGATGGAAGTTCTCCCATATACAGACCACTGGAACTTTGGTTATAAGTGTATGGTATTGTGTTTATGTATATTCTGTCCAAAGTTATTTTTAAAAGAACTGTAATTTCGTGGTCTTATATAATTTCATTGTCTCTGTTTTCCTACTTTGTACAATGACAATAAAACTAATCTAATCTAATCTAATCTAAACTTTGTACCTGTATGTTATTTTGAATGTCTTTGTCATTTCGCACTGTTTAACCTGTATTGATATTTTTGTTATTAAACACATAGAAAATCTCATTCTGTCTTTGGGTTCTAATATTCGAATTCACACTCCTGTTGGGAAAAGGTTAAAGGTATGTTACCTAATTGTTAAATTGAGTGAGTTTTTGGGGGTTCCAAAATGCCCCTTTAATTTAGAAGTTTTGGTGGTGGCAGAAATTGTTAATTAGAGCAGCATGGACAGGATTTGGGGGTAATGTTGTGTCCCTTTTAATGTCCTTTTGTAGAGTTACAAGGTAAAGGGAACCAGAGCTGTGTGCTATTAACCCCTTCATGTCCACACCCCTCTATTGTGACATTGAAAAAGTTTGATTTGTTACAGTATATATTGTATATATGGTCTATATTAATTAAAACTATATTCATCAGTGATGTATAGAACCTCAGCAGTGGGCGGGATATTTATATATTTATTTAATTGACATATACATGATATTGGTTTCAGCAAACCAGATCTGCAGAAAACGCAATAAAATTTAAATCATGAAACATCTAGAAATTACGTTCAGCAATCCTGTTTTTAAAACTGTTTTAATTTCATACTTGCATTCTTATGATTCTTAGTTAAAGGGACACTCAAGTCAAAATTAAACTTTCATGATTCAGATAGAGCATGCAGTTTTTTTTTTTTTAAAGAATTTATTTATTATCCAACAAAGTACACAAAAATAAATTAAGCACTTTTGCTTTACCATTGCACCTCGCAGGGTATATCATATACTAAAACAATATCTCACTGAGAAAAAGATCATAGTAAACCTTGAGATAAGTAGAAATAACAGTATACTTGGAGCTTTTTATACTAAATCAGAAACCAACCAAGGAAAAAAAGAAAAAAGGGGGAGGAACTGCCTTCCTCCCCCCTCCCGTCGACCTACCAAATTCCTAATAAGATTATCTCTGAGTTTTGAAATGGGAAGATTAGATAATTTATTTCTGTAGAGGGAAGTGTTTTTAGAAATACTGCCCAATTGTTGAAAAATTTTCTGATGTAAGACTCATTGTCTATGTTCATATCTCTTTGTTCCAATATGCATTGCTTCTTCAGACAGTTCCTAACTTCAGAGATGCTTGGAACTGATCGCATTTTCCATTTTTTTCAGATTAAATATCTAGTAGCTAAGATAGAAAAAATTACTACTTTTTCACTGGTCTGATAACCAAGTTCATTCCTTAGACATAATATGATCTGATACAGTGATAAAGCTACAGACGAAATCTTTAATACATTCTTTAGTAGTGATGTCCCGAATAGTTTGCCGGCGAATAGTTCCTGGCGAACATAGCTTGTTCGCGTTCGCCGCGGATGGCGAACATATGCAATGTTTGGTCCGCCCCCTATTCGTCATCATTGAGTAAACTTTGACCCTGTACCTCACAGTCAGCAGACACATTCCAGCCAATCAGCAGCAGACCCTCCCTCCCAGACCCTCCCAACTCCTGGACAGCATCCATTTTAGATTAATTCGGAAGCTGCATTCTTAGTGAGAGGAGGGACAGTGTAGCTGCTGCTGATTTAATAGGGAAATCGATAGCTAGGCTAGTGTATTCAGTGTCCACTACAGTCCTGAAGGACTCATCTGATCTCTGCTGTAAGGACAGCACCCCAAAAAGCCCTTTTTAGGGCTAGAACATCAGTCTGCTTTTTTTTTTTTTTTTTCCCTGTGTAATCTAATTGCAGTTGCCTGCCTGCCAGCGTGTGTGTCAGGCTAACAGCGTATACTGTGCCCACTTGCCCAGTGCCACCACTCATATCTGGTGTAACAGTAGTGTACATTTAAAAAAAACAACACTTTTTTGACTGTGAAATAATAGCAGTCAGTTTCCTTCACACGTGTGCGTTTCAGTGCCTGCCAGGGCACAGTGTCACACCAGTGCAACTCATATCTGGTGTAACAGTAGTGTACATTTAAAAAAAAAACAACACTTTTTTGACTGTGAAATAATAACAGTCAGTTTCCTTCACACGTGTGCGTTTCAGTGCCTGCCAGGGCACAGTGTCACACCAGTGCAACTCATATCTGGTGTAACAGTAGTGTACATTAACCCCTTAATGACCACAACACTTTTCCATTTTCTGTCCGTTTGGGACCAAGGCTATTTTTACATTTTTGCGGTGTTTGTGTTTAGCTGTAATTTTCCTCTTACTCATTTACTGTACCCACACATATTATATACCATTTTTCTCGCCATTAAAGGACCAGTCAACACAGTAGATTTGCATAATCAACAAATGCAAGATAACAAGACAATGCAATAGCACTTAGTCTGAACTTCAAATGAGTAGTAGATTTTTTTTCTGACAATTTTAAAAGTTATGTCTTTTTCCACTCCCCCTGGACCATGTGACAGCCATAAGCCAATCACAAATGCATACACTTACCATGTGACAGCCATCAGCCATTCACAAATGCATACACACTTATTCTTGCACATGCTCAGTAGGAGCTGGTAACTCAAAAAAGTTTAAATATAAAAAGACTGTGCACATTTAGTTAATGGAAGTAAATTGAAAAGTTGTTTAAAATAGCTGCTTTATCTGAATAATGAAAGTTTAATTTTGATTGAGTGTCCCTTTAAATGGACTTTCTAAAGATACCATTATTTTCATCATATCTTATAATTTACTATAAAAATATTTATAAAATATGAGGAAAAATGGAAAAAAACACACTTTTTTTTAACTTTGACCCCCAAAATCTGTTACACATCTACAACCACCAAAAAAAAACATGCTAAATAGTTTCTAAATTTTGTTCTGAGTTCAGAAATACCTAATGTTTACATGTTCTATGCTTTTTTTGCAAGTTATAGGGCCATAAATACAAGCAGCACTTTGCTATTTCCAAACCACTTTTTTTCAAAATTAGCGCTAGTTACATTGGAACACTAATATCTTTCAGGAATCCCGGAATATCCATTGACATGTATATATATTTTTTTTAGAAGACATCGCAAAGTATTGATCTAGGCCAATTTTGGTATATTTCATGCCACCATTTCACCGCCAAATGCGATCAAATACAAAAAATTGTTCACTTTTTCACAAATTTTTTCACAAACTTTCGGTTTCTCACTGAAATTATTTACAAACAGCTTGTGCAATTATGGCATAAATGGTTGTAAATTCTTCTCTGGGATCCCCTTTGTTCAGAAATAGCAGACATATATGGCTTTGGCATTGCTTTTTGGTAATTAGAAGGCCGCTAAATGCCACTGTGCACCACACGTGTATTATGCCCAGCAGTGAAGGGGTTAATTAGGGAGCATGTAGGGAGCTTTTCGGGGTAATTTTAGCTTTAGTGTAGGGTAGTAGACAACCCCAATTATTGATCTAGGCCCATTTTGGTATATTTCATGCCACCATTTCACCGCCAAATGCGATCAAATTAAAAAAAACGTTAAATGTTTCACAATTTTAGGTTTCTCACTGAAATAATTTACAAACAGCTTGTGCAATTATGGCACAAATGGTTGTAAATGCTTCTCTGGGATCCCCTTTGTTCAGAAATAGCAGACATATATGAATTTGGTGTTGCTTTCTGGTAATTAGAAGGCCGCTAAATGCTGCTGCGCATCACACATGTATTATGTTTAGCAGTGAAGGGGTTAATTAGGTAGTTTGTAGGGAGCTTGCAGGGTTAATTTTAGCTTTAGTGTAGAGATCAGCCTCCCACCTGACACATCAGACCCCCTGATCCCTCCCAAACAGCTCCCTTCCCTCCCCCACCCCACAATTGTCCCCGCCATCTTAAGTACTGGCAGAAAGTCTGCCAGTACTAAAATAAAAGTTTTTTTTAAAAAATAATAAGATTTTTTAGCATATTTACATATGCTGAGGTATAGCATCCCCCCTTAGCCCCCAACCTCCCTGATCCCCCCAAAACAGCTCTCTAACCCTCCCCATCTGCCTTATTGGGGGCCATCTTGGGTACTGGCAGCTGTCTGCCATTACCCAGTTTGCAAAAAAAAAGGGCTTTTTTTGTTAGTTTTTTTTTCTTCTGTAGTGTAGCTTCCCCCCCCCACAGACAAACCCCCACCACCTTACTGATCGTTTTTTTTTTTTTTACTTACTATCCCTTTTTTCAACATTTTTTATTACAGATTTTTCTGTAGTGTAGCGGTTCCCACCCGCTCCCTCCCCATGCACGTGCCCGCCCTCCCGTGCACGTGCGTGCGTCCGTGCGTGCCCCCGGCTATCCCCGCCCCCCCTCCACATGACCAGGGCCATCGATGGCCGCCACCCGCCTCCCTAGTCTGCTCCCACCCACCAACGAGGAAAGCCACCGATCTCCGGTGCAGAGAGAGCCACAGAGTGGCTCTCTCTGCATCGGATGGCTACCAAAGGTTATTGCAGGATGCCTCCATATCGAGGCATCACTGCAATAACCGGAAAGCAGCTGGAAGCGAGCAGTATCGCTTCCAGCTGCTTTCCACACCGAGGACGTGCAGGGTACGTCCTCAGGCGTTAACTGTCTTTTTTTTGAGGACGTACCCTGCATGTCCTCGGTCGTTAGAGCTCAGCAGTGTGGCATTTTTTGTGTGTGTCTGCCTCTGACAGCAGCGATGCCATTTGCAACCTGTGCCAGAGTCGTGGGAAGTCCAACACCCACCTAGGTACAACTGCTTTGTGAAGGCACATGATCGCACATCACAAACGGCAGCTGGCTTGTCTGAACTCTTAGCCCGCCAGCTTTTACCATACAAGCTGGTGGAGTCTGAGGCGTTCCAATAATTTGTAGCTATTGGGACACCGCAGTGGAAGGTACCCGGCCAAAATTTCTTTGCACAAAAGGCAATCCCCAACCTGTACTCGATTGTGCAAAAGGAAGTAATGGCATGTCTGGCACACAGTGTTGGGGCAAGGGTCCATCTGACCACTGATACCTGGTCTGCAAAGCATGGTCAGGGCAGGTATATCACCTACACTGCGCATTGGGTAAACCTGCTGATGGCTGCCAAGCATGGAATGCGTGGCTCTGCAGAGGAGTTGGTGACACCGCCACGACTTGCAGGCAGGCCTGCTGCCACCTCCTCTACTCCTCCTACTCCATCCTCTTCCATAACCTCCTCGGCTGAGTCCTCTTCTGCTACTGCATCTTGCTCCACATCAACGGGGAGTTTGGTCTGTCACTGTGAAGCGGGCGTAACCCTTACACTACCTGATCGATACAACATCATACCTGATGTTTTAAAGCACTTTAGGAATGCTAGGTGATTTATGCCCTTTATGGATTAAAACCAGATTCTGCATCAACTATGTAATTTTCCATGGGAGTTTTGCCATGGATCACCCTCCGGCATGCCACAGTCCAGGTGTTAGTTACCTTGAAACAACATTTCCATCACTATTGTGGCCAGAAAGAGTCCCTGTGGGTTTTAAAATTTGCCTGCCTATTGAAGTCTATGGCGGTTTGCCCGGTTCGCCACATTTGTGGAAGTTCGCGTTCGCTGTTCGCGAACCCAAATTTTTATGTTCGCAACATCACTATTCTTTAGCCAGAATTCTAGTTTATATCAGAAGTTTCTTATTTTTGGACATTGCCATAGCATGTGCACCAGGTCAGCTGCAGGATATGAACATTTGGTACATTTATTAAAACCTGGATTGCCACACCTGGCACCTCTCTCAGGTAGAGCATGCTGTTTTAAACAACTTTCCTAAGTAATTCCATTAGCAAAATGTACCCAGTCTTTTTTATTTACACTTTTTGAGTCACTAGCTCCTACTGAGCATGTGCAAGAATTCACAGAATATACGTATATGCATTTGTGATTGGCTAATAGGTGTCACATGATGCAGTGGGAGTGGAAATAGACATAACTTTAAAATTAGTCAGAAAAAAATCTACTACTCATATGAAGTTAAGACTTCAGTGCTATTGCATTGTCTTGCTATCATGCATTTGTTGATTATGCAAATCTACTGTATTTACTGGTCCTTTAAAGTAATTTTGTCTAAGTAAACAGGATTTCTGTAATCAATAGCATATTCAGCTTTTAAGAGTGTTCCATTCCGTTTTGTTTATTGTTCACCAAGATCTTTTGCATAGGTTTTTACTGAAAACAGAAGTCTCAAAGTCATGTCTTGAAAAATTGTGATTAGTATTTAGAACCACTTGTGGCCAAGTTCTTTTAGCAATAGAAATTCTGCAAAGTCAAATCTCATTCTGTACAGTGAGGTCTGGAATTTGTGGTGCTATTTTAAAACTCATAACAGTGATTTTAAGATTTACAGAAGCAGAACTGTTAAAATCCCATTTAGAGGTTGTTGAGGCCACTTTCTTCTTATAGAAATTAATTTTCTACAGTGTTATTCTTGATTTTACATGAAAATCTCGCCACAACACAAAAAAGAGGCTTTCTCATTCAATTATTAAAAAAATAAAGAAAAGTCAATAGTATTGGCATCATGCACATGTAATGGCATTTAGATTGTTTAAAAAATATCTTTACCTTTGAACCTGCTAACTTGTTTACAAGTTTGTTTTCTGCCTTGTGCAAAATCTTGCACTTCAGTTATTACCAGGAGAAAGACTTTCCTTTTGAATCTGCATCTCTGTTTACTTGTTTGTTCCTTTCCACTCCTGGCGTATGTGGACATAACATACCTGAATAGTATATATTTAAAATACTCTGCAAGTATTTGCTCAATCAAAGTATTTTGTTATTTAAATAAATCTATCTTTTCAATCTATATGATTTCTACCAATCTTCATTTAAAAACAACTGTTTCAGACAATGAGGCTCTCGCAAAATATCCTGAGACAGAAAGGAGCCCGGAGGAGAGGACTGACAGAGGGGTATGTGACCACTATTCTTGGCAAATGGAGCAGGCTGGTGGGTAGGCGGAGCTTTAGGGATCTTGGTATTTAAGGCTGCAGCGAAAGTTATCCTTCCTCTTGTGTCCCTGCAATCGCAAGGCAAAGTCAGAGGTGGAACTTGTGATTGCAGTGACCGGCAGAGGATGGACAACTTGCTGGAGGAGGTTCAGATGATGGTTTAAGAGAGGGGCACAGCTTGGCTAAGGGACTACTTAGCGGCAGCTAATCTCCCCGGAGCCGTGGTGGAGTTGGATGCTGGCGGTACCGGGATCGGCAGGCCACAGAGGCAGTCGAGACCTCCAGATCGGCTATCCCCGGATGGGAGAAGAGTCGGGAGCGGCGGTGATGGCGATGGGCTGGAACATCCAGGTGGAAGGCCCATGTGCCGGGCGGAGGTTGGCCGCACAGCAGGGAAGGTCTGGGAGCAGACGGTGGCACGTGGGGAGGCAGCCAGTGTTACAAGGAGGACGTCTGGCCGGAGCAGAGTAGCGGCAGGTAAGAGAAGAGTTGATGGAGGGCTGGGCCTTGATCTTGTCATGCAGGATAATGGGTGGAATGGCGCTGAACTAGCACAGACAACACTGGCACTTCAGGAGGGGGACACAGCAGGGGATTATTCACCCCGGGCATACATGGGGAGTCAGGACCGGTTAAAGGAGGCTGGTGCTGTGAGAGGCAGGGGGCAAGTGGTAAGAAGGGGCAAGAGGAAGAGGGTACCACAAGGGGTGAGCGCAGGGTTGGGGGGACAGTCTATAAAGGAGGGCATATGCAAGTAGGTAGGATGGGAGACACGCAAGCAAGAAGGATGGGACAACAAAGTGGGGAGAGCTTGCAAAAGGGGGGGCAGGGCAGAGGGGTCAGGGGAAAAAGAATAGGACAGTGCATAGGGCCCTTGCGAGGGGGAGAGGGAGGGGTAGGGATGCTAGGAGAGGGGATATGGTAGGAGTCAAAGGCTCAGGTGGGCGGTGGGGCGGAATTTTCTGCTGAGACTACTATGAGGGACCTGGAGGGGGGTTAGCTGTGGATAGACTATTCCTACAGTGACTTGGAGGAGGAGGATCCTGGGGAAGGGCCATCATCCAGACCAGCGGTATCACGGCAGGTAGGGGACCAGGCTGAGTTGGCCAATTGCTTTGTTCGTTGGTGCGAGGGCAGGAAGGGAGGAGTGAGGATGAAGGTGCTAGGTTAAGGGCTGAGGCTAGGGAGGGTAGCGTTAGGAGGGGGGGTGGGTCAGGATAGGGCTCTCACTGTCTCCTCTCCACAGATACGGCCACAAGGACTTATATGGACTTATATGGTGAGCCACCGCTAGCTGTGCATTGGCTAAACCTCATCGTAAATTATAACAAGGGTGGTGTCTTTGACAAGACAAAGAAAGTTTAGTTTAAGTGTATGTAACAGAAAGACTTTTGGTTAGAACTCCCTGGGACTGAGACAGCTAACATCATGGATGGAAGTTCTCCCATATACAGACCACTGGAACTTTGGTTATAAGTGTATGGTATTGTGTTTATGTATATTCTGTCCAAAGATATTTTTAAAAGAACTGTAACTTTGTACCTGTATGTTATTTTGAATGTCTTTGTCATTTCGCACTGTTTAACCTGTATTAATATTTTTGTTATTAAACACATAGAAAATCTCATTCTGTCTTTGGGTTCTAATATTCAAATTCACACTCCTGTTGGGAAAAGGTTAAAGGCATGTTATCTAATTGTTAAATTGAGTGAGTTTTTGGGGGTTCCAAAATGCCCCTTTAATTTAGAAGTTTTGGTGGTGGCAGAAATTGTTAATTAGAGCAGCGTGGAAAGGATTTGGGGGTAATGTGGTGTCCCTTTTAAGGTCCTTTTGTAGAGTTACAAGTTTAAGGGAACCAGAGCTGTGTGCTATTAACCCCTTCATGTCCACACCCCTCTATTGTGACGTTGAAAAAGTTTGATTTGTTACAGTATATATTGTATATATGGTCTATATTAATTAAAACTATATTCATCTGTGATGTATAGTACCTCAGCAGTGGGCGGGATATTTATATATTTATTTAATTGACATATACATGATATTGGTTTCAGCAAACAAGATCTGCAGAAAACGCAATTAAATTTAAATCATGAAACATCTAGAAATTACGTTCAGCAATCCTGTTTTTAAAACTGTTTTAATTTCATACTTGCATTCTTATGATTCTTAGTTAAAGGGACACTCAAGTCAAAATTAAACTTTCATGATTCAGATAGAGCATGCAGTTTTTTTTTTTTTAAAGAATTTATTTATTATCCAACAAAGTACACAAAAATAAATTAAGCACATTTGCCTTACCATTGCACCTCACAGGGTATATCATATACTAAAACAATATCTCACTGAGAAAAAGATCATAGACCTATAATCAAAGTCATGGGTTAATAACAACCATCATAGTAAACCTTGAGATAAGAAGAAATAATAGTATACTTGTTGGAGCTTTTTATACTAAATCAGCAACCAACTAAGGAAAAAAAAAAAGAAAAAAGAAAAAAAGGGGAGGAACTGCCTTCCTCCCCCCTCCCGTCGATAAAAACTAACTAACTAAAGTTTTGAAATGGGAAGATTAGATAATTTATTTCTGTAGAGGGAAGTGTTTTTATAAATACTGCCAAATTGTTGAAACATTTTCTGATGTAAGACTCATTGTCTATGTTCGTATCTCTTTGTTCCAATATGCACTGCTTCTTCAGACAGTTCCTAACTTCAGAGATGCTTGGAACTGATCGCATTTTCCATTTTTTTCAGATTAAATATCTAGTAGCTAAGATAGAAAAAATTACTACTTTTTCACTGGTCTGATAACCAAGTTCATTCCTTAGACATAATATGATCTGATACAGTGATAAAGCTACAGACGAAATCTTTAATACATTCTTTAGTAGTGATGTCGCGAATAGTTTGCCGGCGAATAGTTACCGGCGAACATAGCTTGTTCGCGTTTGCTGTGGACGGCGAACATATGCGATGTTCGGTCCGCCCCCTATTCATCATCATTGAGTAAACTTTGACCCTGTACCTCACAGTCAGCAGACACATTCCAGCCAATCAGCAGCAGACCCTCCCTCCCAGACCCTCCCAACTCCTGGACAGCATCCATTTTAGATTCATTCGGAAGCTGCATTCCTGGGGCTCGATCCGATATTTGCGCTGGTTTGGTATCACATATACGGTGTAACCTAGAAGTTACGCGCGTATATTTCTGCCGTCGCCCGTAGTTTTTTGGGCCATAGGCAGGTATACCAAACCAGCGCAGTTTGGTATCCAATATACAGCGTAAGGACTTATGTGGCGAAAATGGAGAAATCTTACTCCATTTTCACCTCGCCACAAAAAGCAGCCGTAAGAAGCCTTACGCTGACTATTGGAGCCCCGTAACTCCCTAAACTAGCTGCTAAATAAACCTAACGCATGTGCAATGTCTATCTACCTGTCAACTGCGATCTACTAAATAAAACCTAACACCTAACGCATGCGCAATGTCTATCTACCTGTCAACCGCGATCCCCCGCCGCAATCCCTAATAAAGTATTTAACCCCTAAACCGCCGCCATCTACATAAACTAACCCCCTACTGTGAGTCCCTAAAACCGCCACCATCTAACTGATCTATCCCCTAATGTGAACCCCTAAAACCGCCACCATCTACCTGATCTATCCCCTAATGTGAACCCCTTACACCGCCGCGGTCTACCTTATCTATCCCCTAATCTGACCCCTTACACCGCCGCCACCTATATAAAAATTATTAACCCCATAATCTAATCCCCCTATACCGCCGCCAGCTATATTAATATTATTAACCCCTAATCTAATCCCCCTAAAATAATTATCTCTATTACCAGCCCTTAAAAGGGCCTTTTTTAGGGGCTTTGCCCCAAAGTAAACAGCTCTTTTGCCCTATAACCTCCCCTCCCTACACCGCCGCCACCTATATTAATAGTATTAACCCCTAATGTAAGACCCTTACACCGCCGCCATCTATATTAAAATTATTAACCCCTAATTTAATCTACCTACCCCGCCGCCAGCTATATTATCTATATTAACCTTAAGTATATTATAGTTAATATAGTTATTACATTATATGTATTAACTATATTAACCCTAATTATATTAGGGTTAATATAGTTAATATAGTTACTATAGTATTTATATCAACTATATTAACTCTATCTAACCCTAACACCCCTAACTAAATTCTTATTAAATAAATCTAATTCATATTATAAACTAAAATATTCCTATTTAAATCAAAATACTTACCTATAAAATAAACCCTAAGATAGCTACAATATAATTAATAATTACATTGTAGCTATGTTAGGGTTTATATTTATTTTACAGGTAAATTGTTAATTATTTTAACTAGGTATAATAGCTATTAAATAGTTATTAACTATTTAATAGCTACCTAGTTAAAATAATTACCCAATTACCTGTAAAATAAATCCTAACCTAAGTTACAAATACACCTACACTATCAATAAATTAAATAAACTACAAATATCTATCTAAAAATACAATTAAATAAACTAAACTAAATTACAAAAAAAGCAAACACTAAATTACAAAAAATAAAAAAAAGATTGCAAGATTTTTAAGCTAATTACACCTATTCTAAGCCCCCTAATAAAATAATAAAGCCCCCCAAAATAAAAAAATTTCCCTACCCTATTCTAAATTAAAAAAAGTTCAAAGCTCTTTTACCTTACCAGCCATTAAAAGGGCTTTTTGCGGGGCATGCCCCAAAGAAAACTGCTCTTTTGCCTGAAAAAACCCCCACAATACCACCCCCCAACATTACAACCCACCACCCACATACCCCTAATCTAACCCAAACCCCCCTTAAATAAACCTAACACTACCCCCCTGAAGATCTCCCTACCTTATCTTCACCACGCCGGGCCGAACTCCTCATCCGATCCGGGTGATGTCTATCCAAGTGGCAAAGAAGAAGTCTTCATCCCGGCAATGTTTTTATCCAAGCGGCAGCAAAGTCTTCTTCCATCCAGCAGCATCTTCCATCAAGCGGTAATCGGCCAATCGGATTGAACTTGAATCTGATTGACTGATTCAATCAGCCAATCAGATTTTTCTACCTAAATTCCGATTGGCTGATAGAATCCTATCAGCCAATCGGTATTCGACGGACGCCATCTTGGATGACGTCATTTAAAGGTACCTCATTCGCCGTTCAGTCGTCGGCCGGGATGGATGCTCCACGTCGGTGGAGTGAAGAAAGAAGATTGAAGATGCCGCTTGATGGAAGATGCTGCCGGATGGAAGAAGACTTTGCTGCCACTTGGATAAAAACATCGCCGGGATGAAGACTTCTTCTTTGCCGCTTGGATAGACATCACCCGGATCGTATGAGGAGTTCGGCCCGGCGTGGTGAAGATAAGGTAGGAAGATCTTCAGGGGGGTAGTGTTAGGTTTATTTAAGGGGGGTTTGGGTTAGATTAGGGGTATGTGGGTGGTGGGTTGTAATGTTGGGGGGTGGTATTGTGTTTTTTTTCAGGCAAAAGAGCAGTTTTCTTTGGGGCATGCCCCGCAAAAAGCCCTTTTAAGGGCTGGTAAGGTAAAAGAGCGTTGAACTTTTTTTAATTTAGAATAGGGTAGGGAAATTTTTTTATTTTGGGGGGCTTTATTATTTTATTAGGGGGCTTAGAATAGGTGTAATTAGCTTAAAAATCTTGTAATCTTTTTTTTATTTTTTGTAATTTAGTGTTTTTTTTTGTAATTTAGTTTAGTTTATTTAATTGTATTTTTAGATAGATATTTGTAGTTTATTTAATTTATTGATAGTGTAGGTGTATTTGTAACTTAGGTTAGGATTTATTTTACAGGTAATTGGGTAATTATTTTAACTAGGTAGCTATTAAATAGTTAATAACTATTTAATAGCTATTATACCTAGTTAAAATAATTAACAATTTACCTGTAAAATAAATATAAACCATAACATAGCTACAATGTAATTATTAATTATATTGTAGCTATCTTAGGGTTTATTTTATAGGTAAGTATTTAGATTTAAATAGGAATATTTTAATTAATAATATTAATATTAGATTTATCTTAATAAGAGTTTAGTTAGGGATGTTAGAGTTAGATAGGGTTATTATACTTAATATATATATATAATATAATAACGATATTAACTATATTAACCCTAATATAATTAGGGTTAATATAGTTAATATAGCTGGCGGCGGTGTAGGGGGATTAGATTAGGGGTTAATACATTTATTATAGGTGGCCGCGGTGTAGGGGGATGTAGATTGTAGGCAAAAGAGCAGTTTACTTTGTGACAAAGCCCCGCCAAAAGCCCTTTTAAGGGCTGGTAAAAGAGCTGATTACTTTGGGGCATGCCCCGCAAAAAGCCCTTTTAAGGGCTGGCAAAAGAGCTGTTACTTTGGGGAAATGCCACGCAAAAAGCCCTTTTCAGGGCTATTTGTAGGGTTAGACTTAGGTTTAGTGGTAGGGATAGTTTAGTATTTTAGGGGTTAAATAATTTAATATAGATGGCGACGGGGTAGGGGGATTAAATTAGGGGTTAATAATTTTAAAATAGATGGCGGCGGGGTAGAGGCTCACTTTAGGGGGTAGGTAAGGTAGATGTCGGCGGGGTAGGGGCTCACTTTAGGGGGTTATAGATTTAATATAGCTGGTGGCGGGGTCCGGGAGGTTTAGGGGTTAATACATATTTTATTGTTAGGATAGTGAGGGGGGATAGCGGATAGAGGGTGTAGATACGTGTCGGGCTATGTTAGGGAGGCGTGTTAGACAGTGCGGGTGATTTCATACTTTAGTCAGGTTTTGTAGGCGCCGGCAGTTTCTAACGTGGCGTAAGTCACTGGCGACGCCAGAAATTTGTACTTGCGCAGATTTCTGGACATCGCTGGTTTATCCGACTTATGGCACGTTAGCATCTGACGGCGCCGTATATTGGATAGCTCGAGATGCGAGCTGGAACTGCGGGCGACGCGGGTTCCCTCGCTTGTGCCGCAAACTACGCCGTATATCGGATCGCGCCCTTAGTGAGAGGAGGGACAGTGTAGCTGCTGCTGATTTAATAGGGAAATCGATAGCTAGGCTAATGTATTCAGTGTCCACTACAGTCCTGAAGGACTCATCTGATCTCTGCTGTAAAGACAGCACCCCAAAAAGCCCTTTTTAGGGCTAGAACATCAGTCTGCTTTTTTTTTTTTCCTGTGTAATCTAATTGCAGTTGCCTGCCTGCCAGCGTGCGTGTCAGGCTCACAGTGTATACTGTGCCCACTTGCCCAGTGCCACCACTCATATCTGTTGTAACAGTAGTGTACATTTAAAACAACAACACTTTTTTGACTGTGAAATAATAGCAGTCAGTTTCCTTCACACGTGTGCGTTTCAGTGCCTGCCAGGGCACAGTGTCACACCAGTGCAACTCATATCTGGTGTAACAGTAGTGTACATTAACCCCTTAATGACCACAGCACTTTTCCATTTTCTGTCCGTTTGGGACCAAGGCTATTTTTACATTTTTGAGGTGTTTGTGTTTAGCTGTAATTTTCTTCTTACTAATTTACTGTACCCACACATATTATATACCATTTTTCTTGCCATTAAATGGAATTTCTAAAGATACCATTATTTTCATCATATCTTATAATTTACTATAAAAATTTTTATAAAATATGAGGAAAAAATGGAAAAAAACACACTTTTTTAAACTTTGACCCCCAAAATCTGTTACACATCTACAACCACCAAAAAAAAAAACCCATGCTAAATAGTTTCTTAATGTTGTCATGAGTTCAGAAATACCCAATGTTTACATGTTCTATGCTTTTTTTGCAAGTTATAGGTCCATAAATACAAGCAGCACTTTGCTATTTCCAAACCACTTTTTTTCAAAATTAGCGCTAGTTACATTGGAACACTAATATCTTTCAGGAATCCCGGAATATCCATTGACATGTATGTATTTTTTTTTTTAGAAGACATCCCAAAGTATTGATCTTGGCCAATTTTGGTATATTTCATGCCACCATTTCACCGCCAAATGCGATCAAATACAAAAAATTGTTCACTTTTTCACAAATTTTTTCACAAACTTTCGGTTTCTCACTGAAATTATTTACAAACAGCTTGTGCAATTATGGCATAAATGGTTGTAAATTCTTCTCTGGGATCCCCTTTGTTCAGAAATAGCAGACATATATGGCTTTGGCATTGCTTTTTGGTAATTAGAAGGCCGCTAAATGCCACTGTGCACCACACGTGTATTATGCCCAGCAGTGAAGGGGTTAATTAGGGAGCATGTAGGGAGCTTTTCGGGGTAATTTTAGCTTTAGTGTAGGGTAGTAGACAACCCCAATTATTGATCGAGGCCCATTTTGGTATATTTCATGCCACCATTTCCCCGCCAAATGCGATCAAATTAAAAAAAAACGTTAAATTTTTCACAATTTTAGGTTTCTCACTGAAATCATTTACAAACAGCTTGTGCAATTATGGCACAAATGGTTGTAAATGCTTCTCTGGGATCTCCTTTGTTCAGAAATAGCAGACATATATGAATTTGGAGTTGCTTTCTGGTAATTAGAAGGCCGCTAAATGCTGCTGTGCATCACACGTGTATTATGGTTAGCAGTGAAGGGGTTAATTAGGTAGTTTGTAGGGAGCTTGCAGGGTTAATTTTAGCTTTAGTGTAGAGATCAGCCTCCCACCTGACACATCATACCCCCTGATCCCTCCCAAACAGCTCCCTTTCCTCCCCCACCCCACAATTGTCCCCGCCATCTTAAGTACTGGCAGAAAGTCTGCCAGTACTAAAATAAAAGTTTTTAAAAAAAAATATATATATATTTTTTAGCATATTTACATATGCTGTTGTGTAGCATCCCCCCTTAGCCCCCAACCTCCCTGATCCCCCTAAAACTGCTCTCTAACTCTCCCCATCTGCCTTATTG
Organism: Bombina bombina; assembly: GCF_027579735.1. Lineage (NCBI taxonomy): Eukaryota > Metazoa > Chordata > Amphibia > Anura > Bombinatoridae > Bombina > Bombina bombina. Next base: position 1,403,219,402 of record NC_069499.1, on the reverse strand, counting down.
GGGGCCATCTTGGGTACTGGCAGCTGTCTGCCAGTACCCAGTTTCCAAAGCAAAGGGCTTTTTTTGTTAGTTTTTTTTTTCTGTAGTGTAGCTTCCCCCCCCCCCCCACAGACAAACCCCCACCACCTTACTGATCGTTTTTTTTTTTTTTACTTACTATACCTTTTTTCAACATTTTTTATTACAGATATCCGCCACCCGCCTCCCTAGTCTGCTCCCACCCACCAACGAGGAAAGCCATCAATCTCCGGTGCAGAGAGGGCCACAGAGTGGCTCTCTCTGCATCGGATGGCTACCAAAAGTTATTAAAGGATGCCTCCATATCGAGGCATCACTGCAATAACTGGAAAGCAGCTGGAAGCGAGCAGGATCGCTTCCAGCTGCTTTCCACACCGAGGACTTGCAGGGTACGTCCTCAGGCGTTAACTGCCTTTTTTTTGAGGACGTACCCTGCACGTCCTCGGTCGTTAGAGCTCAGCAGTGTGGCATTTTTTTTGTGTGTCTTCCTCTGACAACAGCGATGCCATTTGCAACCTGGGCCAAAAGAAACTGAGTCGTGGGAAGTCCAACACCCACCTAGGTACAACTGCTTTGCGAAGGCACATGATCGCACATCACAAACGCCTATGGGATCAACACATGAGTACAAGCAGCACACAAACTCAAAGCCGCCATCCTCCTCCTGGTCCAGCATCTTCAGCCACGTCAAGCTCTGCTGTCCTCCTTGCCAACTCTCAACCATCCGCCACTCTGTGTCTCGCCTTGAGCAGTTCCTGCTCATCTGCCAACAGTCAGGTGTCTGTCAAGGACATGTTTGAGCATAAGAAACCAATGTCACAAAGTCCCCCCCTTGCCCGGCATCTGACAGCTGGCTTGTCTGAACTCTTAGCCCGCCAGCTTTTACCATACAAGCTGGTGGAGTCTGAGGCGTTAAAAAATTTGTAGCTATTGGGACACCGCAGTGGAAGGTACCCGGCCGAAATTTCTTTGCACAAAAGGCAATCCCCAACCTGTACTCGATTGTGCAAAAGGAAGTAATGGCATGTCTGGCACACAGTGTTGGGGCAAGGGTCCATCTGACCATTGATACCTGGTCTGCAAAGCATGGTCAGGGCAGGTATATAACCTACACTGCGCATTGGGTAAACCTGCTGACGGCTGCCAAGCATGGAATGCGTGGCTCTGCAGAGGAGTTGGTGACACCGCCACGACTTGCAGGCAGGCCTGCTGCCACCTCCTCTACTCCTCCTACTCCATCCTCTTCCATAACCTCCTCGGCTGAGTCCTCTTCTGCTACTGCATCTTGCTCCACATCAACGGGGAGTTTGGTCTGTCACTGTGAAGCGGGCGTAACCCTTACACTACCTGATCGATACAACATCATACCTGATGTTTTAAAGCACTTTAGGAATGCTAGGTGATTTATGCCCTTTATGGATTAAAACCAGATTCTGCATCAACTATGTAATTTTCCATGGGAGTTTTGCCATGGATCCCCCTCCGGCATGCCACAGTTCAGGTGTTAGTCCCCTTGAAACAACATTTCCATCACTATTGTGGCCAGAAAGAGTCCCTGTGGGTTTTAAAATTCGCCTGCCTATTGAAGTCTATGGCGGTTCGCCCGTTCACGAATATTTGTGGAAGTTCGCGTTCGCCGTTCGCGAACCCAAATTTTTATGTTCGCGACATCACTATTCTTTAGCCAGAATTCTAGTTTATATCAGAAGTTTCTTATTTTTGGACATTGCCATAGCATGTGCACCAGGTCAGCTGCAGGATATGAACATTTGGTACATTTATTAAAACCTGGATTGCCACACCTGGCACCTCTCTCAGGTAGAGCATGCTGTTTTAAAAGTGGGATTGGAAATAGACATAACTTTAAAATTAGTCAGAAAAAAATCTACTACTCATATGAAGTTCAGACTTCAGTGCTATTGCATTGTCTTGCTATCATGCATTTGTTGATTATGCAAATCTACTGTATTTACTGGTCCTTTAAAGTAATTTTGTCTAAGTAAACAGGATTTCTGAAATCAATAGCATATTCAGCTTTTAACAGTTTTCCATTCTGTTTTGTTTATTGTTCACCAAGATCTTTTGCACAGGTTTTTACTGAAAACAGAAGTCTCAAAGTCATGTCTTGAAAAATTGTGATTAGTATTTAGAACCACTTGTGGCCAAGTTCTTTTAGCAATAGAAATTCTGCAAAGTCTAATCTCATTCTGTACAGTGGGGTCTGGAATTTTTGGTGCTATTTTAAAACTCATAACAGTGATTTTAAGATTTACAGAAGCAGAACTGTTAAAATCCCATTTAGAGGTTGTTGAGGCCACTTTCTTCTTATAGAAATTAATTTTCTACAGTGTTATTCTTGATTTTACATGAAAATCTCGCCACAACACAAAAAAGAGGCTTTCTCATTCAATTATTAAAAAATAAATAAAGAAAAGTCAATAGTATAGGCATCATGCACATGTAATGGCATTTAGAATGTTTAAAAAATATCAGAAACACCATTCTATCCAATTACAAAACACACCATGGGCCGGCCGATCCGATATGAAGCGTCGCCCGCAATTTTGCGCGGGTTTGGTATCACATATATGGCGTAACATAGAAGTTACGCTCATATTTTTCTGCCTTCGGCCGTAGTTTTTTGGCCCATAGACAGGTATACCAAACATGCGCAGTTTGGTATCCAATATACAGCGTAAGGATTTACGTGGTGAAAATGGAGAAATCTTACTCCATTTTAACCTCGCCACAAATTGCAGGCATAGTAAGTCTTATGCTTAGTATTGGAGCCCCGTAACTCCCTAAACTACCTGCAAAATAAAACCTAACACCTAACGCAGGCGCAATGTCTATCTACCTGTCAACCGCAATCCCCCGCCGCAATCCCTAATAAAGTGCTTAACCCCTAAACCTCCCGGACCCAGCCGCCACCTACATTAAATGTCTAACCCCCTAATGGAATCCCCCTACACCGCCGCCACCTACATTAAAATTATTAACCCCTAATGTAATCCCCCTATACCGCCACCACCTATATTAAAATTATTACCCCCAATGTTAGCCCCCTACCCTGCCGCCACCTATTTTAACTACATTACCCCCTAATCTAATCCCCCTACACTGCCGCCACCTATATTAAATATATTAACCCCTAATCTAATCCTCTACACCGCCGCCACCTATATTAAATGTATTAACCCCTAATCTAATCCCCCTACACAGCCGCCACCTATAATAAATGTATTACCCCCTAAAATACTAAAATGTCCCTACCCTAAACTAAATTACAAATAGCCCTGAAAAGGGCCTTTTGCGGGGCATTGCCCCAAAGTAATCAGCTATTTTACCTGTAATCTGACCCCCCTACACTGCCGCCACCTATATTAACAATATTAACCCCTAATCTAATCCCCCTACACCGCCGCCACCTTTATTAAATATATTAATCCCTAATCTAATCCCCCTACACTGCCGCCACCTATATTAACTATATTAACCCTAATTATATTAGGGTTAATATAGTTAATATAGTTATTATATTATATATATTATTAATATAGTTAATAATTAATATAGTTATTATATTATATATATTAACTATATTAACCCTATCTAACCCTAACACCCATAACTTAATTATTATTGCAATAAATCTAAATAATATTAATATTATTAACTAAAATATTCCTATTTAAAACTAAATACTTACCTATAAAATAAACCCTAAGATAGCTACAATATAATTAATAATTACATTGTAGCTATTTTAGGGTTTATATTTATTTTACAGGTAACTTGGTATTTATTTTAACTAGGTACAATAGCTATTAAATAGTTAATAACTATTTAATAGCTACCTAGTTAAAATAATTACCAATTTACCTGTAAAATAAAAATAAATCCTAACCTAAGTTACAAATACACCTACACTATCAATAAAATAATTAAATAAACTGCAATTATCTAAACTAAAATATAATTAAATACACTAAACTAAATTACAAAAAAAAAGCAAACACTAAATTACAAAAAATAAAAAAAGATTACAAGAATTTTAAGCTAATTACACCTAATCTAAGCCCCCTAATAAAATAATAAAGCCCCCCAAAATAAAAAAAATGTCCCTACCCTAAACTAAATTACAAAAAGTAATCAGCTCTATTACCAGCCCTTCAAAGGGCCTTTTGTGGGGCATTGCCCCAAAGTAATCAGCTCTTTTACCTGTGAAAAAAAAGAACAACCCCCCCATTACAACCCACCACCCACACACCCCTACTCTAAAACCCACCCTATCCCCCCTTAAAAAAACCTAAGTCTAACCCCCAAGTGGTCCTTACCTGTCCTGAAGACTGGCGGAGAAGGTCCTGTTCCAGGCGGAGAAGTCTTCTTCTAGGCGGCGACCTCTTCTTCTTCCAGGAACCAGCCAGCACGGAGCAGAGGAGTTGAAGACCGATGACCGCGGAGCTGAAGACTGTCCTCTCTGGAACTGAAGACCGGCGATGCAGGAACTGAAGATCCGCTACGCTGGAACTGAAGACCCGAGCCATGGAGCGTGGAGGATCCTCTTCATACGATCGCCGCCGTACACTGAATCGGAATTCAAGGTATGTGATTAAAAATGGCGTCCCTTGAATTCCTATTGGCTGATTTGAGCCTTCAAATTCAAATCAGCCAATCGGATGAGAGCTACTTTAATTCTATTGGCTGATTTGAATAGCCAATCGAATAAGAGCTACTGTAATTCTATTGGCTATTCAAATCAGCCAATAGAATTAAAGTAGCTCTCATCCAATTGGCTGATTTGAATTTAAAGGCTCAAATCAGCCAATAGGAATTCAAGGGATGCCATTGTTAATTGCGTACCTTGAATTCTGATTCAGTGTACGGCGGTGATCGTATGAAGAGGATCCTGCACGCTCCATGGCTCCGGTCTTCAGTTCCAGCGTCGCTGATCTTCAGTTCCTGCATCGCCGGTCTTCAGTTCCAGAGAGGACAGTCTTCAGCTCCGCGGTCATCGGTCTTCAACTCCTCCGCTCCACGCTGGCTGGTTCCTGGAAGAAGAAGAGGTCGCCGCCTGGAAGAAGACTTCTCTGCCTGGAACAGGACCTTCTCCGCCGGTCTTCAGGACAGGTAAGGACCACTTGGGGGTTAGACTTAGGTTTTTTAAGGGGGGTTAGGGTGGGTTTTAGAGTAGGGGTGTGTGGGTGGTGGGTTGTAATGGGGGGGGTGTTCTTTTTTTTCACAGGTAAAAGAGCTGATAACTTTGGGGCAATGCCCCACAAAATCCCTTTTAAGGGCTGGTAATAGAGCTGATTACTTTTTGTAATTTAGTTTAGGGTAGGGACATTTTTTTATTTTGGGGGGCTTTGTTATTTTATTAGGGGGCTTAGATTAGGTGTAATTAGCATTCAAATTCTTGTAATCTTTTTTTATTTTTTGTAATTTAGTTTAGTGTATTTAATTATATTTTAGTTTAGATAATTGTACTTTATTTAATTAATTTATTGATAGTGTAGGTGTATTTGTAATTTAGGTTAGGATTTATTTTCCAGGTAAATTGGTAATTATTTTAACTAGGTAGCTATTAAATAGTTATTAACTATTTAATAGCTTTAAAATAAATACCAAGTTACCTGTAAAATAAATATAAACCCTAAAATAGCTACAATGTAATTATTAATTATATTGTAGCTATCTTAGGGTTTATTTTATAGGTAAGTATTTAGTTTTAAATAGGAATATTTTAGTTAATAATATTAATATTAGATAGATGTATTGCAATAATAATTAAGTTATGGGTGTTAGGGTTAGATAGTGTTAATATAGTTAATATATATAATATAATAACTATATTAACTATATTAACCCTAATATAATTAGGGTTAATATAGTTAATATAGGTGGCGGCTGTGTAGGGGGGTCAGATTAGGGGTTAATATATTTAATATAGGTGGCGGTGGTGTAGGGGGATTAGATTAGGGGTTAATATAGTTAATATAGGTGGCGGCGGTGTAGGGGGGTCAGATTAGGGGTTAATATATTTAATATAGGTGGCAGCGGTGTAGGGGGATTAGATTAGGGGTTAATATATTTAATATAGGTGGCAGCGGTGTAGGAGGGTCAGATTAAAGGTAAAAGAGCTGATTCCTTTGGGGCAATGCCCCGCAAAAGGCCCTTTTAAGAGCTGGTAATAGAGCTGATTACTTTGGGGCAATGCCCCGCAAAAGGCCCTTTTCAGGGCTATTTGTAATTTAGTTTAGGGTATGGACATTTTAGTATTTTAGGGGGTAATACATTTATTATAGGTGGCGGCGGTGTAGGGGGATTAGATTAGGGGTTAATCATTTTAATATAGGTGGCAGCGGGGTAGGGGGATTAGATTAGGGGGTAATGTAGTTAAAATAGGTGGCGGCGGGGTAGGGGGCTCACATTAGGGGTTAATATAGTTAAAATAGGTTGCGGCGGTGTAGGGGGATCATATTAGGGGGTAATATAGTTAATGTAGGTGGAGGCGGGGTAGGGGGCTCACATTAGGGGGTAATATAGTTAAAATAGGTGGCGGCGGTGTAGGGGGATCATATTAGGGGGTTAGATAGTTAATGTAGGTGGCGGCGGGGTAGGGGGCTCACATTAGGGGGTAATATAGTTAATGTAGCTGGCGGCGGGGTCCGGGAGCGGCGGTTTAAGGGTTAATATATTTATTGTTAGGAGTGAGAGGTAAAATTCGTGTCGGGCTATGTTTGGGAGGCGTGTTAGACAGTAACGGCAGATTGTATACTTTAGTAAGTTTTTCTATGCGGCGGCAGTTTCTAAAGTGCCGTAAGTCACTGGCAACTCCAGAAATTTGTACTTACGCAGATTTCTGGACATCGGTAGTTTGTCAGACTTACGGCACTTTAGCAACTGCCAGCGCCGTATATGAGATAGCTCGCTGAAACTACGGGCGGCGCAGGTTTCCACGCTTGCACCGAAACCTGCTCCGTATATCGCCCCAGGTGTCACAAACCAAACCATCAGACTAAAAAGAAAAAGAAAAGGTCTGGGAGGCATTCTGCTCGACAGGGCTGTGCAGGAATTTGAACCCTCTGGCTCTGTGCTTACTTCTCTGTTTGCTTGTGTGTTGAGCCACAGCCAGTTCCAGCAGTTTGAGAATTTCAAATGCAATAGCATGCAACTTAACAGATCTGTCAAATGAGTATTTCTCTTTCTTGTAATTACACCTGTGCAAAACACAGGTGCTCTCAATTTTGTATTTACTCAGAGCCAATCCTGTGAAAAACCTCCCTATTTAAGGCTAGCAGCACATTGTCTTCACATTGTTGCTGTTTTGTCTCAAGCCAGAACCTGTTTCCTGTACTTCAGTACCTATTTGGAGGAAGACTTTACCTTTGAACCTGCTACCAAGTTTGTTTCCTGCCTTGTGCAATTCCTGCACGTCAGCTTTCATCAGGAGAAAGACTTTATCTTTTAACCTGCTAACTTGTTTACAAGTTTGTTTCCTGCCTTGTGCAAAATCCTACACTTAAAGGGACACTATACCCAATTTTTTTCTTTCATGATTCAGATAGAGCAGGCAACTTTCTAACTTACTCCTATTATAATTTTTTCTTTGTTCTCTTGCTATCTTTATTTTAAAAGCAAGAATGTAAATCTTAGCAGCCAGCCCATTTTAGGTTCAGCACCATGGATAGCGCTTGCTTATTGGAGGCTTACATTTACCCACCAATAAGCAAGAATAACCCAGGTTCTCAACCAAAAATGGGCTGTCTCCTATGCATCACATTCCTGTTTTTTAAATAAAGATAGCAAGAGAACAAAGAAAAAATGATAATAGGAGTAAATTAGAAAGTTGCTTAAAATTGCATGCCCTATCTGAATCATAATAGAAAAAATTTGGGTATAGTGTGCCTTTAAGTTATTACCAGGAGAAAGACTTTACCTTTGAACCTGCTAACTTGTTTACAATTTTGTTTTCTGCCTTGTGCAAAATCCTGCACTTCAGTTATTACCAGGAGAAAGACTTTCCTTTTGAATCTGCATCTCTGCTTACTTGTTTGTTCCTTTCCACTCCTGGCGTATGTGGACATAACATACCTGAATAGTATATATTTAATATACTCTGCAAGTATTTGCTTAATCAAAGTATTTTGTTATTTAAATCTATCTTTTAAATCTATATGATTTCTACTAATCTTCATTTAAAAACAACTGTTTCAGACAATGAGGCTCTCGCAAAATATCCTGAGACAGTAAGGAGCCCCGGAGGAGAGGATTGACATAGGGGTATGTGACCACTATTCCTGGCAAATGGAGCAGGCTGGTGGGTAGGGGGAACTTTAGGGATCTTGGTATTTAAGGCTGCAGCGAAAGTTATCCTTCCTCTTGCGTCCCTGCAATCGCAAGGCAAAGTCAGAGGTGGAACTTGCAATTGCCGTGACCGCAGAGGATGGACAACTTGCTGGAGGAGCTTCAGAGGCTGGTTTAAGAGAGGGGCATGGCTTGGCTAAGGGACTACTTAGCTGCAGCTAATCTCCCCGGAGCCGTGGTGGAGTTTAATGCTGGCGGAACTGGGATCGGCAGGCCACAGAGGCAGTCAAGACCTCCAGATCAGCTATCCCCGGATGGGAGAAGAGGCAGGAGCGGCGGTGATGGCGATGGGCTAGAACATCCAGGTGGAAGGCCCATGCGCCGGGTGGAGGTTGGCTGCACAGCAGGGAAGGTCTGGGAGCAGACGGTGGCACGTGGGGAGACAGCCAGTGTTACAAGGAGGACGTTCGGCCGGAGCAGAGTAGCGGCAGGTAAGAGAAGAGTTGATGGAGGGCTGGGCCTTGATCTTGTCATGCAGGATACTGGGCAGGACAGGGCTGAACTAGCGCAGACAACACTGGCACTTCAGGAGGGGGACACGGCAGGGGATCATTCCCCCCGGGCATACATGAGGAGGCAGGACCGATTAATGGAGGCTGGTGCTGTGAGAGGCAGGGGGCAAGTGGTAAGAAGGGGCAAGAGGAAGAGGGCGCCACAAGCGGTGAGCGCAGGGTTGGGGGGGACAGTCTATACAGGAGGGCATATGCAAGTAGGTAGGATGGGAGACACGCAAGCATGAAGGATGGGACAACAAAGTGGGGAGAGCTTGCAAAGGGGGGGGGCAGGGCAGAGGGGTCAGGGGAAAAAGAATAGGACAGTGCATAGGGCCCTTGCGAGGGGGAGAGGGCGGGGTAGGGATGCTAGGAGAGGGGATATGGTAGGAGTCAAAGGCTCAGGTGGGCGGTGGGGTGGAATTTTCTGCTGAGACTACTATGAGGGACCTGGAGGGGGGCGAGCTGTGGATAGACTATTCCTACAGTGACTTGGAGGAGGATCCTGGGGAAGGGCCATCATCCAGACCAGCGGTATCACGGCAGGTAGGGGACCAGGCTGAGTTGGAGCAAATGCTTCATTCGTTGGTTCCAGGGCAGGGAGGGCAGGAAGGGAGGAGTGTGGATGAAGGTGTTAGGTTAAGGGCTGAGGCTAGGGAGGGTAGCGTTAGGAGGGGGGGTGGGTCAGAATAGGGCTCTCACTGTCTCCTCTCCACAGATACGGCCACAAGGAAGGAGTTCCTTGGTGCGCCACAGCCCGCGGAGGTCTGGAGCAAAACGGCGGGGAGAGAAGTCTCGTTCGTCCAGGGAGAGCAAGGCATCGGACAGGGAGATGATCCCCTATGTCGGGGTGGTTGGAGAGAGAGGCAGACAGGATTGGCAGACAGAGGAGGTCTAGATCACCAGCACTGAGGAGGGGTGTTAACAGACCAAGGGAGGAGGAGTCAAGAGGACAGACGGATGTCAGGGGGGGTGCAGAAGGCGGTCGCACCTGGAGTGGTGGGAGCAGCAACGACACCAATGGCAGGTGAGGGAGCTAACATCGCAGTAGGTGTGTCTAGGGGTGAGCATGTGCTAGATGTGGCTCAGAATTCGTTGGTGAGTGGCCTGAGGGATTTGTTGGCAAGCTTTGAGAAGCATGTGGCAGGGCAGTGTGGCGTCGGCATGGGGAGTCGGGATGGGTGCAGGGATTCCGGCGGCGGGAGCCAGTACAGGGACAGGTGGCCCCGATTTGGGGCAGGGTGTGGCATCGGGTGTGCCGGCCAGCGGGAATAGCAGGGGAAATGTTGTGAAGGTGGCGGAGAGTGCAATGAGGAGGCCATGTCTGTGTTCTATTGGCCCATTGGGGATACACCTGGCGCAGGACGTGAAGGAGAAGATATGGAAGAGGGAGTATGTGGAAATATTTTCTCTTCTGCTGTTGGACCAGGTCATGGAGATAAAGGAAGACACGAAGGGCGATAAGGAGAAGAAAGAAGAAGACGAGAGGAAGAAGAGGTACAGCATATTACCAAAGACATTGACTAATTGGTCAAAGGCCTTCTGCATTTTGGCGGCGGTAGTGGGTGAGAGAGTTCCCAAACAGTGCTCAGTGCTGTTTTGTTATGATGAAGACAGATGGCCTGACGACTTCTTTGAGTTTCCTAGGGGATTGAGATTGATTTGATGGAATGCTGTTTACCCCAAGACAAGTTGGTGGACCTGAGAGGTTCCATCACGGGGGCGATTGGGAAAACAAAGCTTCAGCTTCGTGAGATACAATCTCTGGTGGACAAGCTAAATTTTGCTTGCAGAATTATCCCAGTGGGGAGGGTTTTCTGTAGGCGGCTTTCGCTGGCCACAGTTGGGGTGAAAGAACCGTGTCATTAGATAAGGTTGGGAGCTGACCTTAAGGAGGACCTTAGGGTTTGGTTGCTGTTTTTCGACAACTTTAATAGGAGGGCTTTGGTACAGGAGAAGGCTGTTTCGAATGAGGAGCTTCATTTGTTCAGATGCAGCAGGGTCAGTCGGTTTTGGTGCATATTGTCAGGGTAGCTGGTGTGCAGGGTTGTGGCCAGTGATATGGGCTCACTAAGAATTTGCTGTTCTTAGAGCTTTTCCCTTTACTGGTAGCATTGAAGGTTTGGTGGGGGAGATTGCGGGACAGGAGGGTGGTTTTCCACACAGATAATCTAGGAGTGGTGTTTGCAATTAACAGGTTGACGTCCAGCTCGTTACCAGTTGTGCGATTGCTCAGGCTGTTTGTATTGGACCGCATGCAGTTGAATGTTTATTTTGTGTTGTCCACGTACCAGGTTGTCTAAATGTAATTGCTGATGCTCTTTCTCGCTTCCAGTGGGCCTTATTTCGAGAAGTGGTGATGGATGCGGAGGAGCAAGGGGTCAGCTGTCCACCAGAGTTGCTGGAGGGGGAGTTTTGGAATTGATCAAGGTGGCTAGGGGAGCTTTAGGTCGAGGTACTTGGGTTGCATATGTGAGGACATGGGGCAGTGGCTTCAAGTTCTGCAATTTTTTTTTCTTCTTCCAGAGAAGGGTGGATCCGAAGATTGGTAGAGTGGATTGGGGTAAAAAGGGCTTGGAGGAAAGTAGCGGCTTTGGGGGTTTCTATTCAAGTTGTTGGTTTGGGAGGACATGACTAAGATGTTTGTGGTCCGGTTAGCGGTGAAAGGGATTTGTAAAGTTGGCAAAGATGTGAGGCGGCCGGTGGTTTTTGATATCTTGGTGAAGATGTTGGGGGGCCTTGGGGGGGGTGTTCATCAGAATTTGAGACGGTGTTGTTTAGGGCGGCATTTGCTTTGGCCTTTTTTTGAGCTTTCTGTATATCCAAATTTGTAGGGGCTAATAGAAGTGATCAAGGGGGCCTGCAGGCCAGCGATGTGTCCATCAAGGATGGGGTGTTGTGGATATGGCTCAGACGATCTAAGACAGGTCAGGAGTAGTGATGCCGCGAATAGTTCCCCGGCGAATAGTTCCCGGCAAACATAGCTTGTTGGCGTTCGCCGCGGCGGGCGAACATATGCAATGTTTGGTCCGCCCCCTATTCGTCATCATTGAGTAAAACTTTGACCCTGTACCTCACAGTCAGCAGACACATTCCAGCCAATCAGCAGCAGACCCTTCCTCCCAGACCCTCCCACCTCCTGGACAACATCCATTTTAGATTCATTCGGAAGCTGCATTCTTAGTGAGAGGAGGGACAGTGTAGCTGCTGTTGATTTAATAGGGAAATCAATAGCTAGGCTAGTGTATTCAGTGTCCACTACAGTCCTGAAGGACTCATCTAATCTCTGCTGTAAGGACAGCACCCCAAAAAGCCCTTTTTAGGACTAGAACATCAGTCTGCTTTTTTTTTTTCCTGTGTAATCTAATTGCAGTTGCCTGCCTGTCTGCCAGCGTGTGTGTCAGGCTCACAGCGTATACTGTGCCCACTTGACCAGTGCCACCACTCATATCTGTTGTAACAGTAGTGTACATTTAAAACAACAACACTTTTTTGACTGTGAAATAATAGCAGTCAGTTTCCTTCACACGTGTGCGTTTCAGGGCCTGCCAGGGCACAGTGTCTCACCAGTGCAACTCATATCTGGTGTAACAGTAGTGTACATTAACCCCTTAATGACCACAGCACTTTTCCATTTTCTGCCCGTTTGAGACCAGGGCTATTTTTACATTTCTGCGGTGTTTGTGTTTAGCTGTAATTTTCCTCTTACTCGTTTACTGTACCCACACATATTATATACCGTTTTTCTCGCCATTAAATGGACTTTCTAAAGATACCATTATTTTAATCATATCCTATAACTTACTATAAAAAAAAATTATAAAATATGAGGAAAAAATGGAAAAAAACACACTTTTTCTAACTTCTAACCACCAAAAAACACCCATGCTAAATAGTTTCTAAATTTTGTCCTGAGTTTAGAAATACCCAATGTTTACATCTTCTTTGCTTTTTTTGCAAGTTATAGGGCCATAAATACAAGTAGAACTTTGCTATTTCCAAACCATTTTTTTTCAAAATTAGCGCTAGTTACATTGGAACACTGATATCTGTCAGGAATCCCTGAATAGCCATTAACATTTATATATTTTGTTTTAGAAGACATCCCAAAGTATTGATCTAGGCCCATTTTGGTATATTTCATGCCACCATTTCACCACCAAATGCAATCAAATAAAAAAATGTGTTCACTTTTTCATAAATTTTTTCACAAACTTTAGGTTTCTCACTGAAATTATTTACAAATAGCTTGTGCAATTATGGCATAAATGGTTGTACATTTTTCTCTGGGATCCCCTTTGTTCAGAAATAGCAGACATATATGGCTTTGACATTGCTTTTTGATAATTAGAAGGCCGCTAAATGCCACTGTGCACCACACATGTATTATGTCCAGCAGTGAAGGGGTTAATTAGGGAGCATGTAGGGAGCTTTTTGGGGTAATTTTAGCTTTAGTGTAGTGTAGTAGACAACCCAAAGTATTGATCTAGGCCCATCTTGGTATATTTCATGCCACCATTTCACCGCCAAATGCGATCAAATAAAAAAAAAAATGTTACATTTTTCCAAATTTTAGGTTTCTCACTGAAATCATTTACAAACATTTTGTGCAATTATGGCACAAATGGTTGTAAATGCTTCTCTGGGATCCCCTTTTTTCAGAAATAGAAGACATATATGGCTTTGGCATTGCTTTTTGGTAATTAGAAGGCCGCTAAATGCTGCTGCGCACCACACGTGTATTATGCTCAGCAGTGCAGGGGTTAATTAGGGAGTTTGTAAGGTTAATTTTAGCTTTAGTGTAGTGTAGTAGACAACCCCAAGTATTGATCTAGGTCCATTTTGGTATATTTCATGCCACCATTTCACCGCCAAATGCGATCAAATTAAAAAAAATAGTCAACTTTTTCACAAACTTTAGGTTTCTCACTGAAATTATTTACAAACAGCTTTTGCAATTATGGCACAAATGGTTGTAAATGCTTCTCTGGGATCCCCTTTGTTCAGAAATAGCAGACATATATGGCTTTGGCGTTGCTTTTTGGTAGTTAGAAGGCCACTAAATGCAACTGCGCACAACACATGAATTATGCCCAGCAGTGAAGGGGTTAATTAGGTAGCTTGTAGGGAGCTTGCAGGGTTAATTTTAGCTTTAGTGTAGAGATCAGCTTCCTACCTGACACATCAGACCCCCTGATCCCTCCCAAAGAGCTCTCTTCCCTCCCCCACCCCACAATTGTCCCCGCCATCTTAAGTACTGGCAGAAAGTCTGCCAGTACTAAAATAAGAGGTATCTTTTTTTTTTTCCCCTATATATATTTTTAGCATATTTACATATGCTGTTGTGTAGGATCCCCCCCTTAGCCCCCAACCTCCCTGACCCCCCCCCCCCAAAACAGCTTCATAACCCTCCCCCTCTGCCAGTACCCAGTTTGCAAATAAAATGTTTGTTTTTTTTATTTCATTTTTCTGTAGTGTAGCTTCCCCCCCCCCAAGACCAATCCCCCACCCGCTCCCAGATCACTTTGATTTCCAAGTATTAAATATTTTGCACCCCTTTCTCCCACTTATAAAAACATTATTTTCTGTAGTGTAGCGGTTCCCACCTGCTCCCTCCCCGTGCACGTGCCCGCCCGCCTCCGTCCGTGCACGCGCGCCCCCGGCGATCCCCCCCCGATCCCGCCCCCCTCTCTGACAAGGACCACATCGATGGCCGCCCACCCGCCTCCCACTTCAGCTCCCACCCACCAACGAATGCAGCCATCGATGCCCGGTGGCTCTCTCTGCACCGGAGGGGTAAAATTTGTTATTGCAGGATGCCTCGATATCGAGGCATCCTGCAATAACCGGAAAGCAGCTGGAAGCGATCAGGATCGCTTCCAGCTGCTTTCCAAACTGAGGACGTACGCCATACGTCCTCAGGCGTTAACTGTATTTTTTCTGAGGACGTATGGCGTACGTCCTCGGTTTGGACTGGTGTAACAGTAGTGTACATTAAAAAAAAATAATAGAAATTTGACTGTGAAATAATAGCAGTCAGTTTCCTTCACGCGTGTGCGTTTCAGGGCTTGCCAGGGCACAGTGTCACACCAGTGCAACTCATATCTGGTGTAACAGAAGTGTACATAAAAAAAAAACTAGAAATTTGACTGTGAAATAATAGCAGTCAGTTTCCTTCACACGTGTGCGTTTCAGGGCCTGCCAGGGCACAGTGTCACACCAGTGCAACTCATATCTGGTGTAACAGTAGTGTACATTTAAAAAAAAAAATACAATTTTGACTGTAATAGATTAAATAGCAGTTAGTTGTCTGCAAGCATGTGTGTCAGGCCTACAGCGTCTACTCTGCCAACTTCTGCCAGTGCACAGTGCCACTCATATTTGTTGTCACAGTAGCTTGCACACATAGTACCACTAATCGAAAAAAAATGACAGGCAGAGGCAGGCCACCCCGCAGGGGCTGTTGTGGTCGTGGTGCTGTGATTCCCTTTGGCCCTAGAATAATGCAGTGTGGTGCGTTAAACGGTGAGTTTGGTCTGTCACTGTGAAGCGGGCGTAACCCTTACACTACCTGATCGATACAACATCATACCTGATGTTTTAAAGCATGTTATTCCAAACAATTTAGGAATCTTAGGTGATTTATGCCCTTTATGGATTAAAACCAGACTCTGCATCAACTATGTAATTTTCCATGAGAGTTTTGCCATGGATCCCCCTCCGGCATGCCACAGTCCAGGTGTTAGTCCCCTTGAAACAACTTTTCCATCACTATTGTGGCCAGAAAGAGTCCCTGTGGGTTTTAAAATTCGCCTGCCTATTGAAGTCTATGGCAGTTCGCCCGGTTCGCCCGTTCGCGAACATTTGCGGAAGTTCGCATTCGCTGTTCGCGAACGGAAAATTTTATGTTTGCGACATCACTAATCAGGAGGGGTCGGGCGGTGGATCAGGATTGGGGAGATGCAGGGAGCATGTTGCCCATTGGCTGTTATGTTGGCTTTTATGGCAGTTAGGCCAGTTGGTTGCAGCCTCATTTTTGTGCACAGGGATGGGTCAGTGTTATCTTGTTTCTGGCGTTTTTTTGGCGGTCCTTGACTAAGTTGGGTTATCCGGCGGGGGAGTTCGGTACGCATTCCTTTCAAAACGGGGCTGCCACAGAGGCAGCCAGTATGGGGTTAGGGGAGAATGTGATTAAAACAATTGGATGTTGGAAGTCTGGTTGTTATCGTTTGTATGTTAGGCCGAAGTTGAAGGTTTAAGATGTTCTTTGTTTTGGCTGGTCCAGTTCATTGTTGGATTGTAGGGCATTCCTTTATATATTGGGCCCTCAAGGCAGTGGCTGTGAAAGACCGGGGAGTGCAGATGAACTTTCCTGAGGAGACAGTGTTGCTGAGATGGATCGGGGTCAGGGGTTTGAGGTGGGATCAGATGGTTAGAAAGATGGTGGATTATGCTAGGTTGTTTCGGCCTCCAGCTATTTTGGTGATCCATGCGGGTGGGAACGACTTGGGATTCCAGTCACAGAAGGAGTTGGTGGACAGGATTAGGAAGGATTTGTGTAGATTGAGCGAAATGTTCCCTAATCTGATAATAGTTTGGTCAGACATTGAACCTCATTCAGTGTGGAGGGCTGCTTGGGACCATAAAAAGCTGGAGGCCTCTAGAAAGAAGATCAATAGGATAGTTAGTAGTTTTGTTTCCAGAATTGGGGTTTGGGGCGGAGACAGGTCGATGTTGTTTTCTTAAGGGATGGGGTTCATTTGAACTAAGTTTACATCTTTTTAATTTCAACATCAGAGAGGGGGTGTTAAAGGCCTTAGCCCGTGTTGGGTCTGCTCATCTGTGACTCCCTGTGGCGGGGTGCTTGTTTTCAAGGATGGAGTTTAGGTAGATTGGTACCTCCCTAAAGAGGCAGGAGAGTTATTTTAGGGGATGTACCTGGTGAGAAGCCAGTGGAAGGTACATCTCTAGGGCAAGCACCTCTGGTTGTTTTCATCTGGTTAAAAGTTACTGAATTCAATTGAATTTATATGTTTTATATTTATTAAATAATTTAATAAATGCGGGCTGCGGCCTTTACACCAACTTCTCTTGTGTGTCGTATTCTTTATGGTGCGTAATGTATGCCCTATATGCGGTCACATGACACAAGATTGTTCCAGGTATCATTCTCAGCTGTGCTTGACTATGAAAGATTGTGATCCATTTTATAAAAATACAGTTTTACAATATCAAAAGAGAAAATCATAAAGACTGTATTCAACTCCTTTGATAATAAAATAAAGTCCAAAGATATATGATAGAAAGTATCAGTGGCATTTTTTCATTGTTTTGTTAATTTGTTGTTGTAAACATACGGCTAGATTACGAGTTTTGCGTTAGAGACTATGCGGTGCTAACGAGCAGTTTTGTTTCACCGCTCACTTACCTACAGCGCTGGTATTACAGGTTTTTACAAACCTGGCGTTAAAAGGCAAGAAGTAAGAGTTGAGCAAAATTGTGCTCCTTATTGCACTCCAATACCAGCGCTGCTTAAGTCAGCGGTGAGCTGGTCATACGTGCTTGTGCACGATTTCCCCATAGGAATCAACGGGGAGAGCCATCTGAGAAAAAGTCTAACACCTGCAAAAAAGCAGCGTAAAACTCAGTAACACAGCCCCATTGATTCCTATGGGGAAATAAAATGTATGTTTACACCTAACACCCTAACATGAACCTCGAGTCTAAGCACCCCTAATCTTATACTTATTAACCTCTAATCTGCTGCCCCCAACATCGCTGACACCTACATTATATTTATTAACTCCTAATCTGCTGCCCCCAACATCACCGACACCTACATTATATTTATTAACCCCTAATCTGCCGCCCCCAATGTCGCCCGCCACCTACTTACACACTTATTAATCCCTAATCTGCCGCCCCCAATGTCGCCACCACTATAATAAACATATTAACCCCAAAACCGCTGCACTCCCGCCTCGCAAACATTAGTTAAATATTATTAACCCCTAATCTGCTGTCCCTAACATCGCCGCCACCTACCTACATTTATTAACCCCTAATCTGCCGCACCCAACGTTGCTGCCACTATACTAAATGTATTAACCCCTAAACCTAAGTCTAACCCTAACACCCCTTAACTTAAATATAATTACAATAAATCTAAATAAAAATTAATATTATTACCTAAATTATTCCTATTTAAAACTAAATACTTACCAGTAAAATAAACCCTAAGCTGGCTACAATATAACTAATAGTTACACTGTATGTACCTAAGGGTTTATTTTTATTTTACAGGTAAGTTTGTATTTATTTTAACTAGGTAGAATAGTTACTAAATAGTTATTAACTATTTAATAACTACCTAGATAAAATAAATACAAAAGTACCTGTAAAATAAAACCTAACCTAAGTTACAATAACACCTAGCCTAACCCTACAATTAAATAAATTAACTAAATTAAAAACAATTAAATAAATTAAATTAAATTAGCTAAAGTACAAACAAAAACAAACACTAAATTACAGAAAATAATAAGCAAATTACAAGATATTTAAACTAATTACACCTATCAAAATAAAATTTAAAAAAGCCCCCCAAAATAAAAAAACCCTAGCCTAAACTAAACTATCAATAGCCCTTAAAAGGGCCTTTTGAGGGGCAATTTCCCCAAAGAAATCAGCTCTTTTACCGTAATTAAGGTAGAAAACATCCTATTGGCTGATGCAATCAGCCAATAGGATTGAAGTTCAATCCTATTGGCTGTTCCAATCAGTCAATAGGATTGAGCTCGCATTCTATTGGCTGATTGGAACAGCCAATAGGGTTGAACTTCAATCCTATTGGCTGATTGCATCAGCCAATAGGATGTTTTCTACCTTAATTCCGATTGGCTGATAGAATTCTATCAGCCAATAGTAATCTAAGGGACGCCATCTTGGATGATGTCACTTAAATGAACAGTCATTCAGTAAGAAGACTCTGGATGAAGAGGATGCTCCGCGTCGGATGTCTTGAAGATGGAGCCGCTCCACGTTGGATGGATGAAGATAGAAGATGCTGTCTGGATGAAGACTTATGCCCATCTGGAGGACCACTTCGCCAGATTTGGATGAAGACTTCTCCCGGCTTCGTTGAGGATTTTGGCCCGGTTGGATGCAGACTTCTGCCGCTTCCAGGAGGATGGATGTCCGGTCTTCAGAACAGTAAGTCGATCTTCAGGGGGTTAGTGTTAGGTTTTTTTAAGGGTGTATTGGGTGGGTTTTATTTTTTAGATTAGGGTTTGGGCCGCAAAAGAGCTTACTGCCCTTTTAAGGGCAATGCCCATCCAATTGCCCTTTTCAGGGCAATGGAGAGCTTAGGTTTTTTAGTTAGGGTTTTATTTGGGGGGTTGGTTGTGTGGGTGGTGGGTTTTACTGTTGGGGGGGTTGTTTTTTTTTTTTTTTTTTTACAGGTAAAAGAGCTGATTTCTTTGGGGCAATGCCCCACAAAAGGCCCTTTTAAGGGCTAATGATAGTTTAGTTTAGACTAGGGTTTTTTTTTTTTATTTGGGGGGGGGCTTTTTTATTTTTATAGGGCTATTAGATTAGGCGAACATTTGCGGAAGTTCGCATTCGCTGTTCGCGAACGGAAAATTTTATGTTTGCGACATCACTAATCAGGAGGGGTCGGGCGCTGGATCAGGATTGGGGAGATGCAGGGAGCATGTTGCCCATTGGCTGTTATGTTGGCTTTTATGGCAGTTAGGCCAGTTGGTTGCAGCCTCATTTTTGTGCACTCCAATACCAGCGCTGCTTAAGTCAGCGGTGAGCTGGTCATACGTGCTCGTGCACGATTTCCCCATAGGAATCAACGGGGAGAGCCATCTGAGAAAAAGTCTAACACCTGCAAAAAAGCAGCGTAAAACTCAGTAACACAGCCCCATTGATTCCTATGGGGAAATAAAATGTATGTTTACACCTAACACCCTAACATGAACCTCGAGTCTAAGCACCCCTAATCTTATACTTATTAACCTCTAATCTGCTGCCCCCAACATCGCTGACACCTACATTATATTTATTAACTCCTAATCTGCTGCCCCCAACATCACCGACACCTACATTATATTTATTAACCCCTAATCTGCCGCCCCCAATGTCGCCCGCCACCTACTTACACACTTATTAATCCCTAATCTGCCGCCCCCAATGTCGCCACCACTATAATAAACATATTAACCCCAAAACCGCTGCACTCCCGCCTCGCAAACATTAGTTAAATATTATTAACCCCTAATCTGCTGTCCCTAACATCGCCGCCACCTACCTACATTTATTAACCCCTAATCTGCCGCACCCAACGTTGCTGCCACTATACTAAATGTATTAACCCCTAAACCTAAGTCTAACCCTAACACCCCTTAACTTAAATATAATTACAATAAATCTAAATAAAAATTAATATTATTACCTAAATTATTCCTATTTAAAACTAAATACTTACCAGTAAAATAAACCCTAAGCTGGCTACAATATAACTAATAGTTACACTGTATGTACCTAAGGGTTTATTTTTATTTTACAGGTAAGTTTGTATTTATTTTAACTAGGTAGAATAGTTACTAAATAGTTATTAACTATTTAATAACTACCTAGCTAAAATAAATACAAAAGTACCTGTAAAATAAAACCTAACCTAAGTTACAATAACACCTAGCCTAACCCTACAATTAAATAAATTAACTAAATTAAAAACAATTAAATAAATTAAATTAAATTAGCTAAAGTACAAACAAAAACAAACACTAAATTACAGAAAATAATAAGCAAATTACAAGATATTTAAACTAATTACACCTATCAAAATAAAATTTAAAAAAAGCCCCCCAAAATAAAAAAACCCTAGCCTAAACTAAACTATCAATAGCCCTTAAAAGGGCCTTTTGAGGGGCAATTTCCCCAAAGAAATCAGCTCTTTTACCGTAATTAAGGTAGAAAACATCCTATTGGCTGATGCAATCAGCCAATAGGATTGAAGTTCAATCCTATTGGCTGTTCCAATCAGTCAATAGGATTGAGCTCGCATTCTATTGGCTGATTGGAACAGCCAATAGGGTTGAACTTCAATCCTATTGGCTGATTGCATCAGCCAATAGGATGTTTTCTACCTTAATTCCGATTGGCTGATAGAATTCTATCAGCCAATAGTAATCTAAGGGACGCCATCTTGGATGATGTCACTTAAATGAACAGTCATTCAGTAAGAAGACTCTGGATGAAGAGGATGCTCCGCGTCGGATGTCTTGAAGATGGAGCCGCTCCACGTTGGATGGATGAAGATAGAAGATGCTGTCTGGATGAAGACTTATGCCCATCTGGAGGACCACTTCGCCAGATTTGGATGAAGACTTCTCCCGGCTTCGTTGAGGATTTTGGCCCGGTTGGATGCAGACTTCTGCCGCTTCCAGGAGGATGGATGTCCGGTCTTCAGAACAGTAAGTCGATCTTCAGGGGGTTAGTGTTAGGTTTTTTTAAGGGTGTATTGGGTGGGTTTTATTTTTTAGATTAGGGTTTGGGCCGCAAAAGAGCTTACTGCCCTTTTAAGGGCAATGCCCATCCAATTGCCCTTTTCAGGGCAATGGAGAGCTTAGGTTTTTTAGTTAGGGTTTTATTTGGGGGGTTGGTTGTGTGGGTGGTGGGTTTTACTGTTGGGGGGGTTGTTTTTTTTTTTTTTTTTTTTACAGGTAAAAGAGCTGATTTCTTTGGGGCAATGCCCCACAAAAGGCCCTTTTAAGGGCTAATGATAGTTTAGTTTAGACTAGGGTTTTTTTTTTTTATTTGGGGGGGGGCTTTTTTATTTTTATAGGGCTATTAGATTAGGCGAACATTTGCGGAAGTTCGCATTCGCTGTTCGCGAACGGAAAATTTTATGTTTGCGACATCACTAATCAGGAGGGGTCGGGCGGTGGATCAGGATTGGGGAGATGCAGGGAGCATGTTGCCCATTGGCTGTTATGTTGGCTTTTATGGCAGTTAGGCCAGTTGGTTGCAGCCTCATTTTTGTGCACAGGGATGGGTCAGTGTTATCTTGTTTCTGGCGTTTTTTTGGCGGTCCTTGACTAAGTTGGGTTATCCGGCGGGGGAGTTCGGTACGCATTCCTTTCAAAACGGGGCTGCCACAGAGGCAGCCAGTATGGGGTTAGGGGAGAATGTGATTAAAACAATTGGATGTTGGAAGTCTGGTTGTTATCGTTTGTATGTTAGGCCGAAGTTGAAGGTTTAAGATGTTCTTTGTTTTGGCTGGTCCAGTTCATTGTTGGATTGTAGGGCATTCCTTTATATATTGGGCCCTCAAGGCAGTGGCTGTGAAAGACCGGGGAGTGCAGATGAACTTTCCTGAGGAGACAGTGTTGCTGAGATGGATCGGGGTCAGGGGTTTGAGGTGGGATCAGATGGTTAGAAAGATGGTGGATTATGCTAGGTTGTTTAGGCCTCCAGCTATTTTGGTGATCCATGCGGGTGGGAACGACTTGGGATTCCAGTCACAGAAGGAGTTGGTGGACAGGATTAGGAAGGATTTGTGTAGATTGAGCGAAATGTTCCCTAATCTGATAATAGTTTGGTCAGACATTGAACCTCATTCAGTGTGGAGGGCTTCTTGGGACCATAAAAAGCTGGAGGCCTCTAGAAAGAAGATCAATAGGATAGTTAGTAGTTTTGTTTCCAGAATTGGGGTTTGGGGCGGAGACAGGTCGATGTTGTTTTCTTAAGGGATGGGGTTCATTTGAACTAAGTGAGTTTACATCTTTTTAATTTCAACATCAGAGAGGGGGTGTTAAAGGCCTTAGCCCGTGTTGGGTCTGCTCGTCTGTGACTCCCTGTGGCGGGGTGCTTGTTTTCAAGGATGGAGTTTAGGTAGATTGGTACCTCCCTAAAGAGGCAGGAGAGTTATTTTAGGGGATGTACCTGGTGAGAAGCCAGTGGAAGGTACATCTCTAGGGCAAGCACCTCTGGTTGTTTTCATCTGGTTAAAAGTTACTGAATTCAATTGAATTTATATGTTTTATATTTATTAAATAATTTAATAAATGCGGGCTGCGGCCTTTACACCAACTTCTCTTGTGTGTCGTATTCTTTATGGTGCGTAATGTATGCCCTATATGCGGTCACATGACACAAGATTGTTCCAGGTATCATTCTCAGCTGTGCTTGACTATGAAAGATTGTGATCCATTTTATAAAAATACAGTTTTACAAATATCAAAAGAGAAAATCATAAAGACTGTATTCAACTCCTTTGATAATAAAATAAAGTCCAAAGATATATGATAGAAAGTATCAGTGGCATTTTTTCATTGTTTTGTTAATTTGTTGTTGTAAACATACGGCTAGATTACGAGTTTTGCATTAGAGACTATGCGGTGCTAACGAGCAGTTTTGTTTCACCGCTCACTTACCTACAGCGCTGGTATTACAGGTTTTTACAAACCTGGCGTTAAAAGGCAAGAAGTAAGAGTTGAGCAAAATTGTGCTCCTTATTGCACTCCAATACCAGCGCTGCTTAAGTCAGCGGTGAGCTGGTCATACGTGCTCGTGCACGATTTCCCCATAGGAATCAACGGGGAGAGCCATCTGAGAAAAAGTCTAACACCTGCAAAAAAGCAGCGTAAAACTCAGTAACACAGCCCCATTGATTCCTATGGGGAAATAAAATGTATGTTTACACCTAACACCCTAACATGAACCTCGAGTCTAAGCACCCCTAATCTTATACTTATTAACCTCTAATCTGCTGCCCCCAACATCGCTGACACCTACATTATATTTATTAACTCCTAATCTGCTGCCCCCAACATCACCGACACCTACATTATATTTATTAACCCCTAATCTGCCGCCCCCAATGTCGCCCGCCACCTACTTACACACTTATTAATCCCTAATCTGCCGCCCCCAATGTCGCCACCACTATAATAAACATATTAACCCCAAAACCGCTGCACTCCCGCCTCGCAAACATTAGTTAAATATTATTAACCCCTAATCTGCTGTCCCTAACATCGCCGCCACCTACCTACATTTATTAACCCCTAATCTGCCGCACCCAACGTTGCTGCCACTATACTAAATGTATTAACCCCTAAACCTAAGACTAACCCTAACACCCCTTAACTTAAATATAATTACAATAAATCTAAATAAAAATTAATATTATTACCTAAATTATTCCTATTTAAAACTAAATACTTACCAGTAAAATAAACCCTAAACTGGCTACAATATAACTAATAGTTACACTGTATGTACCTAAGGGTTTATTTTTATTTTACAGGTAAGTTTGTATTTATTTTAACTAGGTAGAATAGTTACTAAATAGTTATTAACTATTTAATAACTACCTAGCTAAAATAAATACAAAAGTACCTGTAAAATAAAACCTAACCTAAGTTACAATAACACCTAGCCTAACCCTACAATTAAATAAATTAACTAAATTAAAAACAATTAAATAAATTAAATTAAATTAGCTAAAGTACAAACAAAAACAAACACTAAATTACAGAAAATAATAAGCAAATTACAAGATATTTAAACTAATTACACCTATCAAAATAAAATTTAAAAAAAGCCCCCCAAAATAAAAAAAACCCTAGCCTAAACTAAACTATCAATAGCCCTTAAAAGGGCCTTTTGAGGGGCAATTTCCCCAAAGAAATCAGCTCTTTTACCGTAATTAAGGTAGAAAACATCCTATTGGCTGATGCAATCAGCCAGTAGGATTGAAGTTCAATCCTATTGGCTGTTCCAATCAGTCAATAGGATTGAGCTCGCATTCTATTGGCTGATTGGAACAGCCAATAGGGTTGAACTTCAATCCTATTGGCTGATTGCATCAGCCAATAGGATGTTTTCTACCTTAATTCCGATTGGCTGATAGAATTCTATCAGCCAATAGTAATCTAAGGGACGCCATCTTGGATGATGTCACTTAAATGAACAGTCATTCAGTAAGAAGACTCTGGATGAAGAGGATGCTCCGCGTCGGATGTCTTGAAGATGGAGCCGCTCCACGTTGGATGGATGAAGATAGAAGATGCTGTCTGGATGAAGACTTATGCCCATCTGGAGGACCACTTCGCCAGATTTGGATGAAGACTTCTCCCGGCTTCGTTGAGGATTTTGGCCCGGTTGGATGCAGACTTCTGCCGCTTCCAGGAGGATGGATGTCCGGTCTTCAGAACAGTAAGTCGATCTTCAGGGGGTTAGTGTTAGGTTTTTTTTAAGGGTGTATTGGGTGGGTTTTATTTTTTAGATTAGGGTTTGGGCCGCAAAAGAGCTTACTGCCCTTTTAAGGGCAATGCCCATCCAATTGCCCTTTTCAGGGCAATGGAGAGCTTAGGTTTTTTAGTTAGGGTTTTATTTGGGGGGTTGGTTGTGTGGGTGGTGGGTTTTACTGTTGGGGGGGTTGTTGTTTTTTTTTTTACAGGTAAAAGAGCTGATTTCTTTGGGGCAATGCCCCACAAAAGGCCCTTTTAAGGGCTAATGATAGTTTAGTTTAGACTAGGGTTTTTTTTTTATTTGGGGGGGGGGGGCTTTTTTATTTTTATAGGGCTATTAGATTAGGTGTAATTAGTTTAAATATCTTGTAATTTGTTTATTATTTTCTTTAATGTAGTGTTTGTTTTTGTTTGTACTTTTTATTT